>NC_057803.1:95925334-96032545 GCF_018294505.1 Triticum aestivum | reverse complement strand
ATAGCGCGGCAGACATGCATACAAAATGCTCCATCTAATTTGGAAGTTTTCTTCTTCTCTTCTCCTTTGGTTTGTGCGACGAGATGCTCCGTGTTTCTCTGAGGAGGCAGATGGATAAAAGCTCACGTGGATCTTATCTCAGCCCGTGACCCGGCCCCACCGGCCAGGAGATTACTGCCTTTGTCTAAAAAAAGGAGATTACCGCCTTATTATAAACGTGCAACAGTTGTCTACATTATTTGGTCTCAAGTTAAACAGGTCCAGAGTGCAGCAATCGTCTCTCGTGTTCCCACATGAATATCAAGTGTCAAAAGTGCATCTTGTCTCTCGTGGTACGAGTACTAGTAACAACGTTGCTACCGTCCCCTCAAAAGAAGAAAAAAACACGTTGCTACCGGATGACACTTCATGCACGACGTTTTGCAGAGTAAAGTCTGAAAAAAACCTTGAACTCGTACGTCCCGTTGAAACTAAACCCTCAACTTCTAATCCCTGAAGTTTGTACTCTATATTTACCGATCCCGATCAATTCTGGCCCTGCCCAAATCTAGACTAGTTTGGTGTAGTAGGAAAAACACAATCCCCATCGGGATAACCACGGCGACGTCGTACTCGGCGGCGACCATCTCGGGCGTCCAGTACGGCCCTAGATCCAGAACCTTTGAGCATTGTCGCGGGCGCATGTGGACCCGCCTCCCACCCTTCCTCCTCTTGACTGTCAGCTCATCACTACCGTCGCGAGCGACCTCGGCAGCTCGATTTGCAAGGGCGCGCGGTTCCGCGCAAGATAGGAAGGAACAGCGGGAGGAGAGGGATGAATATGACATGTGGACCCGTATTATCGGTGAGAGTAGCAGGCGAAATCAGCTGGGATTGTCTTTTTTCCCGGTGTGCCAAACACACACAAGGTCGACATTGACCGGGATGGACAAGTATAGGATATCAATTTCAGGTATTAGAAGGTCAGGGTTTGATTTCGACGCGACATACGAATTGAAGGTTTTTTTTAGACTTCACTCATGTTTTGCATATCCCCACCATCCATGAGTCAAATCAAAGTGCACAAAGCTGCTGGATTTCGCATCGTGAATGATCGTCCCAGCATATGTGGTCTCTCTAAAGTACTCCCTCCATCTTAAAATTAAAATAAGTGTCTTAACTTTGTACAAACTTTAATATAAAATTGTATAAGCTTGAGATATTTATTTTTTGTTTATTTATCATTTATGTCATTGGTTGTATTTCACTACTTAGTTTTGCCATTAGGAATTTTAGCTGGCTCAAAAATGACATCGCTTCAATAGGCACAAGCTCAAAAATGCCATTGGAGACCATTATTGTCAGCTCTAATCTCATTTGCCATGCTATAATGACCAAAATACCTATAGACTAATATGTCAATTCTCCCTCTATCTCATTACAATAAAGTGTGGATCCCACTTGATCCCAACAACATTCTTATTTTCCTATAAAATTATTCACTTGCTTACTCCTGACAAGTGGGGTCGACGCTTATCATTGTGAGATATAGAGAGCTACATGTGGATATAGAAGGATTTTCATCATTTAACATGGTCAACGAGTTTGACCTGACAATAACTATGTCTAATGACATTTTAAGTAAACATCTAACCAAACGATGTCATTTTTTAGATATCTAATGGCATTTGTGAGGAAGTATCTTATGAAAGATGGCATTTTGAACAGTTATAATTTCTAATGGTAAAACTAAGTAGCGAGACACAAATAATGGCATAAATGATAAAAATATTTTTTTTCTAGAAGCGAAAGGAGTAGTTTCGTACTACTAGGTAAAGAACGTTGCCACACCCCGATGACACTTCATATCACAAAGCTGTTGGATTTGGCATCGTGTAAGGATCGTCCCAGCATATGTCGTGAGGATGGAATTACGGGGGCCTGTTTGTTTTTAGGCCTAATCATATCATATTTTACCATACAATATTATCATATTTGTCTAAGGTTAGTTCTTCAAAATAAAAATCACAAGTTGGCAAGTTTAAGGGAATCTTACTTAAGGACATCTCCAGCCGCGCCCCAGAAAGGCCTCCCCAGGCGTTTTTTTTGCGCCGGCGCCGAAAAATCGGCCCAGTCGCGCCCTAGGAGCCCGGCTTGGGCCGAAAACAGCGCCGACGGACCCAGGCCGAACCCGGCGCGCTTGGAGGCGCCCGGGGCGAACTGTTTTGGCACGAAACAGCCGCGGGCCCGCCGCGTCAGCGACTCTACCCTCTTCTCGCCCCTTCGTCGTCCTCATCGCCTCATTTCCCGCGGCGAATCAATGCCAAAGCTGTCGCGCTGCGGCGCCGATCAGCCTGTGCCATTGATGCCTCACGGGCGACGCAGTGAAGACCGGATGACGCGCGTCCCTCGCCCGCCCTCGCCCGCCACGCGTACTCACGGCGGCTCGCACACGGGCGGTGCCTCGGCCTATATAAGACGCGCCCCAGCGCACTCGGCGACTCGCACTTTCTCGCCGTCGTCGTTCCTCCCTCTCCTCTCTCTCGCCGTTTCCAGTTCATCACACCCATGGCCGAGCGCTTCCCAGGCGACGGCGCGGCGGCGAACGGCTTCGGCCGCCGCCATCTTCATGAGAACGAGGCTCGCCTCCTTTTCGAGGCCGAGTACCCGGTCCCGCCGGACATGCGGGTGCCCGGGGCGTGGAGGATCAGCGCCGGCGGCGTGCCGGTGCCCCCGATACCCACCGGCGCGGCGCGGCGTGCGGAGATCGCACGCATCCGCTCGTCCCTGCCGCGTGCGGCGAGGGAGGGGCCACGGTACGTCCCCGACAGCCCGCTCTGGAAACCTTATTTCCGCCGCCGTCACGCCGAGCAGCTCGAGGCCACCAACGGCGTCGAGACCTCCGGCAGGCTCAACGCCGTCGGCCGGCGTCGGTGGTGGGGCGTGCCCGGGCGCACGTTGGAGGTCGTCCTCGAGTACATCGAGGGCGGCAACACGCCGCGCCTCGAGTACCCCGCTCCCCCGTCCTTCTCACGCCGCCGGGGAAGCTCCTGGACCCCGAGGCGCATGGAGACCGGGGGGTCCTCCTCCTCGTCCGGCGGCTCCCCCTGCCTCCACCTCCGCCCCGTCAAGCCGGAGCCCCAGGGCACGCTTGTCAGCGCGCGCACCCGCAGCTCCGGCGTCCGCATCGGCGACAACGCCTCCCCCACCGTCCGCTTCGTCCTCGTCGAGCCCAAGCCGGAGCCCGGCCTCCCCGCGGAGTACGAGGAGGTAGCCCGGCGTGGCTTCTCCGACGAGGACGCCCTGCGGTGGGCGCGGGACGACTACCTCCGCGACGAGATGGTCCGGCAGTGCCGGGCCCTGGAGGAGATCGCCGCCCACAAGCGTGGGCGCGAGGACGAGCACGGCGTCGTGGTCCTCGACAGCGACAACGACGACGACGCCCCCGGACCGTCCAACCCGCCGCGCCAACCGGGGGAGGGATGCAGCATTGACGGCGGAGACGTCGGCGGGGGCGACGACGACGACAACGGCGGTGACTACACGCGGTTCTACAACCTCCTCGGCATGTAGAACCGCGTGGGTGGGCGGCGAGGGAGACGGCGGGGGTAGCCCGCGGTAGTTTTTTTCTTTTTTGTAAAATATGTTTAAATTTGAACGAACTCGCCCGTGTTTGCGTTGTGTTTGCGCCGAACTTAAACATTTTAAAAACTCGTGGGGGGCCGCGACTGGGGGGCATCATGCCCCCAATGCGCGGTTTAGCGCCGGTGCGCCCCCAGGGGGCGATTTTTTGCCCCTTCTGGGGGGGCAATGGCTGGAGATGCCCTAAGGTGTGGCTTGAACCAAACACCCACTCAAGTTGGTCAAACTTGCCTAACCTTAGATGTGGCAACCTTAGGCAAAGTTAGTCTCAAACCAAACAACCCCGTTTGAATTGATCCGACGTTAGATTCTTAACATTCCTGAAATTTTATTTGCTTAGCACTGCCAAAACAATTACTCCATTGCTTGTAAGTAGTTTGGGCAATAGTTACTTTTCGTAAGTAGTTTCCAATTTATTTATTTTGGCTTATTAGTAGTTTCAATATTTACCTGCCAATCCAATCAACAAAACTTGGGCAATAATTACTTTTCGTAAGTAGTTTCCAATTTATTTTTTTGGCTTATTAGTAAGTTTCAATATTTACCTGCCAATCCAATCAACAAAACTTGGGCAATAGTTACTTTTCGTAAGTAGTTTCCAATTTATTTTTTTGGCTCATTAGTAGTTTCAGTATTTACCTTTACCTGCCAATCCAATCAACAAAACTTATCGACGTGCCTAATTTAGCCGCCGTAAATCGTCTCCTGCGTGGTCATCCTCTCCCCCCATCAGAAGAGTCAAAACACACACACACCTCACCTGCTGCTAAACTCAACCGGATTGCAGCTTCCCATCTGGACATCTCGTATATATACGCGCCCTCCCAATCTCTTTCTCCGAGCGCGAAATCTGACAGAGTAGTGCCAGACCGTTGTTGAGCAGGGAGTGGAAGGGGCAATTCAATCCGCAATGGAATCCCTAGCCGCCGCCACGTTCTCGCCCTCGCGCCTCGCCGCCCACCCCGCCCCGCCCGCGGCTGCGGCGGCGGGCAGATCGAGGGCGGTGGCGGCCGGAGGGAGGAGGAGCAGCAGGAGGGGGAGCAGCGGCCTGAGGTGCTCGTCGGCGAGCGCGACGCCGGTGATCAATGGGAGCGCCGCCGCGAAGGCGGAGGAGGAGGACCGGAGGCGCTTCTTCGAGGCGGCGGCGCGGGGGACCGGCAAGGGCAACCTGGTGCCCGTGTGGGAGTGCATCGTGTCAGACCACCTCACCCCCGTGCTCGCCTACCGCTGCCTCGTTCCCGAGGACGACATGGACACCCCCAGCTTCCTCTTCGAGTCCGTCGAGCAGGGGCTCGAGGGGACCACCAACGTTGTACGTCCCTCCTCCCTAATCTACTCCCTTATCGATTCTTATCCTTGCAATAACTTTGTGGAACTGGAATGGATTCAAGGGTCGTTACAGCATGGTGGGAGCCCACCCGGTGATGGAGGTCGTGGCCAAGGAGAACAAGGTCACCATCATGGACCACGAGAAGGCCGAGGTGACGGAGAAGATCATGGATGATCCTATGCAGGTTCCCAGGAGCATAATGGAGGGATGGCACCCGCAGGAGATCGACCAGCTCCCTGAGGCCTTCAGCGGTGAGCGATCAAAATCAACTAAAACATAAGAGAAATATATGGTGTTGCCTGATGTTGAAATGGGAATAATTGCATTTTCCCCCCTTGTTTGTGATAGGTGGATGGGTTGGGTTCTTTTCCTATGATACAGTCCGCTATGTCGAAAAGAAGAAGATACCTTTCTCTGGTGCTCCCCACGATGATAGGAACCTTCCTGATGTTCACTTGGGGCTTTACGATGATGTTCTTGTCTTCGACAATGTTGAGAAGGTGCTTAATTCCTCACTATCCATTTCTAGCATGTCATCTTTAACAAAGTTCTGATTTGTTGTTGCCAGGGACGGCTACTGTTCTTCATACTTCTTTCACGTTATCTGATATATTTGGTTCATCACTGTCAGTTTATGCATCTCTTTTCAAGGAAGCAAATCGATAGTAGTGCATGGTATTGGTACACCATTGACCATAGTAAGAACTAAACTAAATAGTGCAAGCCTGTTAAGAACTAAACTAAATAGTGCAAGCCTGTCATTTCTTTAGCTCATTACCGCATCAAGTGAAATTACATCATTCTTGTTGTTCCATGTTTAGTAGGTTGCAACTTATGAGTCAAAATAACATTTACTTGTTCCTCATTTTAATTAATGGAAAGCTTGTATTCATTTCAAATTCTGTGGCTCTGTGCTCGTTGCAGAAAGTATATGTCATCCATTGGGTAAGTGTGGACCGGCATGCATCCACCGAGGAAGCATACAAAGATGGCAGGTCCCGGTTGAAGCGGTTGCTTTCTAAAGTTCACAATGCAAATGTGTAAGATATGCTGTGTCATTTCCTTAAATATAATATTTTGCTAATTTTTGTTTGGTGCTTACAACCTGTATATCAATTTAATTTCTACCCCAGCCCCAAGCTCTCTCCAGGATTTGTGAAGCTACATACTCGGCAGTTTGGTACTCCCTTGAACAAATCGACCATGACAAGTGATGAGTACAAGAGTGCTGTTATGCAGGCTAAGGAGCATATTCTGGCCGGTAATATTTTCCAGATTGTTTTAAGCCAGCGTTTTGAGAGGCGAACTTATGCCACTCCATTTGAGGTTTACCGAGCTTTACGAATTGTCAACCCAAGCCCATACATGGCATATGTGCAGGTAAATTTACAAGATCTTTTGGGTATATGTTTTTTTTATATGATTACAAGAATTATTGATGTTGTCAATGTGTATTGTGTACCATTGGAACATTGTATAAGCACTGTTTTGCTTTTGAAGTTTTAATAATGTCTTTTATCATCTTTAGGCAAGAGGTTGTATCCTGGTAGCATCTAGTCCTGAAATTCTTACAAAAGTCGAGAAGGTATGTGGACTCATTTATTGCTATTAATCAGATGGCATCATTGTCCTTACTAATCTACACCGTAAAAAACACAGGGAAAGGTTATTAACCGGCCACTTGCTGGGACTACCCGAAGGGGCAAGACAGAGCATGAAGATAAATTGCAAGAGGAACAGCTATTAAGTGATCAAAAGCAATGTGCTGAACACATTATGCTTGTAGACTTGGGAAGGAATGATGTAGGCAAGGTATGTATTCCTTTTGCTTACTCTACATTCCGAGGCAATCTTTTTAACTTTTTACCTAGTCAAGGACTAAATTTGATAGCTTTATTATGCTGCAATTATATCCATTCTCCAGGACTTACAAAGGGAATGTGTTAGCCCTACTACCACTGCAATATCACAAAATTTTCTTATGAGTGCATGGACTTGATAGGTATCCAAATCTGGGTCTGTAAAGGTGGAGAAGTTGATGAACATCGAGCGGTACTCCCATGTCATGCACATCAGCTCCACGGTAAACTCGTGTTGTGTGATCTATGACTCATATGGCACATCCATTTTACACCGGGAGTTTACAGTTGCAGTTAGTTCCTCTAGTTATTCTTGGTTATCACATTAACAATAGAATTTGCATAAATTCAGTATATGACAACTAAAATTACATTTTTTATGTTACCAAAATAAGCTAGTCGTTTTGTTTCTAATTCGTTTCGTTGCTTATATTTCTACACATGTGGGTTTTGCCATTCGTTAGTCTTCTTTTTCCATCATGGTATATTAAAGAAAATAAAGAGTTCATAGATCAAATAAATCTCGCACTGTGAATAACTGATATTCACTGTATATGACATCTTTATATGTTATACTCCCTCTGTTCCTAAATATAAGGCTTTTTAAAAATTCCAATGCGAACTATTACGAAGCAAAATGAGTGAATCTACACTCTAAAATACGTCTATAGACATCCGTATGTAGCCCATATTGAAATTGTCACTAGATAAGGATTTGGTTTGTCATTTTAGAATTTCTAATAAAACTAAAGTAGGCGTGTATGGTGATTGGCAAGGGATTATTGCTTTCTGCAGTTATGTCGAACACCAATGTAATTTCACTTTGAACACTATGCAGGTCAGTGGAGAGTTAGATGATCGTCTCGAAAGCTGGGATGCACTGCGAGCAGCATTGCCTGTTGGAACAGTCAGTGGGGCACCAAAGGTTAACTCTTGCTTCCAACCTTCTTATATGGACATACTCTCCAACTTAACCAGTATCTATTTTTGTCAAGCACTTCTCTGACAACTTTATTCCCTGTTTGCACCGTGAAGAATTTTATAATCGATGTATATCATTTTGTATCTTCTCAGTAGATATTGTTAGTTTGCATTTTCGAAATATTAGCCATATGGTTTGTCTGGATTCTTGATACATACTAGATCACTGCATTAAAAAAATCCAGACTACAATTATGGTACTCTATGCTGTAAACTCCAATTGAATTGCTTAGATCCTTTCTTCATACAATAGTCAGCTATAGCCACTGACATCTTTTTAGCAATCAATGCGCCTTTCTATTCTAAATAAATTGCTATGCTCTAAAAGTTTGTTTGACATAACCAGGTAAAAGCCATGGAACTAATAGATCAGTTGGAAGTCACAAGACGAGGACCATACAGTGGTGGCTTAGGAGGGATATCATTTGATGGTGACATGCTTATCGCTCTTGCTCTCCGCACCATTGTGTTCTCAACAGCTCCAAGCCACAATACGATGTACTCATACAAAAGCTCAGATAGGCGCCGAGAGTGGGTTGCTCATCTTCAGGCTGGTGCGGGCATTGTTGCTGATAGTATCCCAGACGATGAGCAAAAAGAATGTGAGAATAAGGCGGCTGCCCTAGCTCGGGCAATTGATCTTGCAGAGTCGGCTTTTGTAGACAAAGAATAGAGTGTCTATTAAATTATTTTTGTTAGTTGTTCATCATTCTTCACCCAGTTCATGTTGGAAAGTTGTTCATCGTTTCTTCACCGAGTTCATATTGGGGAAAAAAAGCAATAACGTTTTGTTGTCCTTTGAAATGAATAAATCTGAGCTATAATAAGATGTATTTTGCTCATCGGAAAGGTCAATGTTTGCTTTGTCTAGAGTTTTGTTTGGAAGCATATATAGTGTGTCTTATTGGATAATTTAAACTTTGCTTACAAACAGTTAAGCCCTCATCCAAAGGAATCCCATTGGCAAAACACAAGCATCATGTTCTTAAAGGATTTTCACTTTAGCTACATTTGATTCAACGTAATTAGCCAATGGAGTATTTTTTTTAAGAATCAAAAGGAATTCTGAAACATTCTAAAATGGTAAGACATACCCACCACCTCTTTTCTACTCAGAATTCTACGAGCCAAACATGTACTTCATGACTTACACGTATTCCTACTACATTTTGTGTTCCTACAAAGCTATGAATTAAATAGGCTACTGCCTACAATCCTATGTAGGGTGTAGTTATGTTAGTATACATCACCTATATTTTCAACCTAGCACATTCATTCTACTTGCACAGAATTTACCCTTAAAAATAATAATACTTGCACTGAATTCAAATATATAGATGAAATAACTAATTTTTTTACACACACATGCATTGGATTCATATATTGTCATATTGACATTTGAAGTACTGTACTTTATTAAGATTACAGATCTTGCAATGTCAAAATAATTTGGCGTTGACAATATATCTTTGTTGGTATTGTCATATTTATAATGTTGACAATATATCTTTGTTGGTATTGTCATGTCATATTTATAATTTCGTTCTCAGTACTCCCTTCGTCACAAATATAAGATGTTTTGAATATTTTAATATAGACTACAAACGGACAGAAACGGGTGAACAAACACACTAAAACGTCTCTATATGCATCTAATTCAGAAAAAAGATAGAAGCATCTTATATTTGTGAACGGAGGGAGTAACTCCGTTTGGAACAGAAGATTTTTTCTTTCCTGGCATGTGAACTGTCATTCAAAGATCCCGTGAGAAAACATTTAGCTCCAATTGGGCTCCTCTAGGTGCGGTCCACTAAAGAAATTATAAACTGCAACATCCCACCATGAACAAAAAGTACAATGTATCACCGGTCTGTAGAAACTAACCATAATTTCTACACATATGTTCACTCTACATGAAGAAAAGTAAACTTATGACATTAAATTGTGACTAGGGTTATATGCACCGAGGGAACTGTTCAGCCTGTTCCTCGCCACATCTCTCTCATATGCTGCCTTCTGTTGAGAAGCTCCAACGACATAATGCTCGTGCAACGCGTCTCTACACCAAGCACTAAAGAATAACATGTGTTAAACTTTGAAGTGAAGTGTGCATTCTGTACAGCAGCAACTCACAGCTACTCCCCTCAGCATCCTGTCTATCTCCTGAATCAAGGCTTCAAGTACATTATGTGCAATTTTCCATTTCAACAAAAACCTCGTCAGCACTCGACGCATCAAAACCTCATGGCACTCTGATGGAGGTGGCAAACAAGTTTGCAAATTGGTCCACCACATCACCTAGGTAAAACCTCCGTTGTGCTAAAATTACAGCTGTTCATGTCTCTGGTCTGTGTGGTGCAGGAGCCAGCCACGTTGGCTCTGGTGCTCTGACTCGAGGACGTGTCCAGAGCCAAATCCCCCAAACTACCCATTTTACGACGGGGTTCTTTCAGCACACCCGGTGGGACGGCGTTTTGAAGATCGATTTCTGTTTCATTAGCTAGCATATGGACCACCTGCTTCATGGATGGCCTCTGCTGTGCTGTTGCTTGGGTACACAGAAGTGCCACCTTGATGAAACGAAGTACTTGCTCCTCTGGGTATTCTTCCACGTCTGGATCTACAATTTCCAAAAGTCTCTCTTCTTCTCGCAGCTTCCATGTCTGCAGTTCAGTCCAAGTCAATTATGCAAAAGAAAAAATACGATCACCATCACCAATATGTGATGCAAGTCTACCATGGGGAAATCTAGGACTCTCTGTGCGCAGATTTATGATGCTGCAGCTATCAAGAGTTCATACAAGCATGGTATTTGCATCCTATGGAGAAAGGAGAGGCAAAGGTGAATTACCCATTCCACAAGGACATGCATATCTTCCCCCCAAGTCGATTTGCTGCTGCTTTCACCACTTATAACTTCAAGAAGCAGCACCCCGAAACTATATATGTCTGCTTTCTTGGTTAACTGTCCCAATAGTGCATACTCTGGAGCCAAGTAACCCCTGCAGGAGAGATCATATCCGTAAATGTCAATAGAAGTTTGTCGTTACGGAAAAAGCAAAATACAACTAATAGTCTCGACAGCATCACAACAGTCAATTGGTTCAACTGGGAGAAAAGTAACTGAAGGCAGCTGATTGAAATATTTTTCCTTTCATCGTAAAAGTAAGTACTGCACGATATCTGTTCCGGAGAAAATCTACATAAATACACATAACTCGCACTGTAAAAGCAAGTAAATACACCAAAAGATATAGAGAGGACTGACATGGTTCCCGCAACACGCGTGCTAATGTGAGTGATGGCATCAGGGAAAAGCTTGGCCAGTCCAAAATCTCCAATTTTAGGAGCCAGCGTCTTATCAAGTAAGATGTTGCTAGCCTTGATATCACGGTGGACTATGCGTGGTTGTGCTTCCTCGTGAAGAAATGCAAGACCAGAAGCAGTTCCAGTACAAATGGCAGCTCTTGTTTGCCAGTTCAAAGGGATACATCTACTCTTTGGTCCTGATCACAAGGTAATGCACAGGATTATGAAAGTTAATACACAGGTCAGACTTTGTGCAAGTAAAATTCCAGTCTTAAACTTACCAAGCAAAGCATTTGACAAACTGTTGTTCTCCGCATATTCATACACCAATAATCTGTTATTCCCTTCGACACAGCAACCAATGAGCTTTACAAGGTTGGGGTGCCTGACATTTGATATGACATCGATCTCTGTCAAGAACTCATTAGTTCCTTGCTTTGATTCAGCTGAAAGCCTTTTAATTGCAACTTGGGTGCCATCTCTCAGGTCTCCCTAAGTGAAGGAGAACCACTGTTATTCATTCTTCCAAAAGAGAACATTGGCAGTAAAGTATGACTAATGAGCAGTGATAACATATGACATATAAAGTAAGAAGGCAGCGATACGATCCAATGATTCACCTTATAAACCGGTCCAAAACCCCCACGGCCAATGCAGTTCGTCATGTGAAAATTCCGTGTGGCAGATTTCAACTCTTTTAGGGAGAAGACTTGTATATTTCGTCCGGATCTTGATAATACATGGCCTGAACTTTTTTTCAGAGTTGACATCATCATTGGCAGTTAAAAAGGAAAGGCCGAGCAAAAATGCACTGGAACATATAATAGTAAATATTATGGTTGAGGATTTGAGGGTGCCATGGTTATGACCAAGATCCTCTCAGTTAGATGATTAGACATACCAAAACCTCGGCTTACTAGTTCAAGAAACAGAGATAGAAAAATTGATCTTTCTTCTTGCTTATGATATTGCCAGATGTGTGTCATGGTATAGTTTTGATTGGATCACACAACCTCTAGTGTAGGAAATGTTTCATTTAAGCGTGAGTTGCAGATGACACAGGTAGCATGAAAGAAATGCAGAACACAAAAGGCTGGTTCAGTCTGGTGTATTATTTTGCGTGAACTTACGATTATACTCATAAAAGCATTTATGTTGCTGCAATGTTTTGGTATTTTGGGCCAAGCCTTGTCTTCAAGAGAAACATCATACCAATAGCACTATCATATGTATGAAAAAGCCGACAAACATCTAGATTTTTTCCCCTGTTACAAAACATTAAGGCACACCAGTTTGCTGTTAGAATTCATAGTGTTCTGTGGTTTGTATTAATGGAAGTCTTTGTGCTTCAGTCCCATTGTTAAAATTGACTTTAATCAAGGCACTAACTAGGGAAGGCACCCTAAATTTCTCATCATTCAGTCCATTTGCAACACTTGAATAATTGGAGCAACTAGTAAGGAGATACCATAAAGTGGTTGGAAATAACATGGGTACATAGGACAGTTTGCAGCAAATCCCCCACTCTTTTCATGTCAAACAGCAAGTATGTTCTTAAAATTGGAAGACTAAAATGTTGGAAAGCTTTAAGCAGGATTATCAATTAATCATTAGCACACGAATGGAACCAAATGAAACGTACCAGAACGAGGAGACGCAGCCGCGGCCGCTGGACCATTTGGACCTGGCCCCGACTTGGAGCCGCTCCAGAGGCAGCTGGCGGAGCTCCCCATGCGCCGAATCCCGTGGCCTACCCGAGACCTTTATCCGAAGCCAGTTCTAATCTGCGCCCGGAGCTGTCGAGGGGACGAAATCAACCATCTCAGCACGATTGAGCAAACAAAACACACACGGGGCTACTCCACCGGATCGCGGCAGTCGACGGAGGGGAACACGCAGGGAAGCTCAAACCCTAGCTTGTAAATTTGTACGGCGACACTAATCATCAGCTAGACTTTCCGCAACCCGGTAAGCCCGAAGGGGCAGTAGCCAACCTGGTCGAGGAGCAGACGATGCGCTGGTAGGTGCGGCGGAAGCAGATGGGTGGAGCTGCCGGCAGTTCCCACCGGGGCGAGCCAACCGAATGTTTTGCGGCGCCGCCACCACCGACGCCTCGTGGTGGTGTGGTGGACAAGCCAAGCCGAGGAGGTAGGCGGGGGCGAGGAGGGGGGGAGGAGAGCAGAGCAGAGCAGGCGGAAGTTTTACCGGGTCTCGGCTGTGGCGGAGCGCGTCGCTTTTGTTCGTTTTTGGGGGCAGCGACGATCGAGGGTGGTCCGACGAACGCACTGACCGGTTGACCATGTGACCCCGCCTCCAGCAAGTCCACGTTTCTGGGTCACGGCTCGGCCCAACCCAACCCAACCCAACCCGGCGGCATGAGAATTCCGTCCGTCGTGGGGCTACCTGCCTGCCTGCGCGCTCGGGCACGCGCACGCGGTGGGTGTGGGTGGCCGCGCTGACGGGTCTACCGCCCTGCGTACGTACGCGGCTTCGTTCGTCCGTTCATGGATCGAAAGATCCGCGTTCCATCACGAGCACCGCGTCTTCCGTCCTCCGTACAAAAGTTTGCTCGGCACCACACGGTCTCGGGATCCCGTGTAGAAACGATGATTGTGGGTTGTTATCAGCCGTTTTGCAGATAGTTGTGTGTTCAAACGACATGCCAAGCAATTCTCGCTCCAGATTGACTTTTCTTTTCCTTGCAGTAAATTAATAGCTGCTGCCCGACGTCAAAGGTTGTGATCTTCTAGACGCCCTGGCTGAAAGTCAGCCCAAGAAATATCCCGAAGCAGGAATTGTTGACCGGCCTCCTCATATAGCATCTCCAATGCAACCGCCGCCTCCTCCTCCTCCAAGAAAAGCTAGGGTTTGTGCCTTTCTCTGGCTCCGCCGCAGGTCCGCCTCGTCTTTAGTGGTCCTAGGGTCATGGAGCGCGATGGACCCTGACAAGGGCCGGCAGGAGGGCTCCGTTGTTAGTCATTCATTTGAGATTTGTTAGGGTTCGTGTTCTATTCAGGAAGACGAGACGGCGGCGGCTCCCTGAAGATGGAATAAAGGCCTCGCCGCCTAGCCCCCGTTTCGGTGATGCATCTTGCATTGTTGGTGGGTGTGTGGATGCGTGTTTTCGGCGGATCTATCCTCGGTGGATTTGCTCGGATTTGATTGTTGTTGGTCTATGTTTGTGTGTATCCGGGTTGGATCCTTTTGATCTACGTTATTCTTCATCGCCGGCGGCTGCTGTTCTGATGCGCTGGTCCTATGGGGCTTAGCACGATGTCTTCCCGACTATCTACTGCAATAAGTTGTGCCCAATTCCGGCAAGAGAGGAGCGATGACGGCGGCGCGTCTTTGACTCGCTTTAGTGCTTGTAGTCGTCGCTAGATGGTCTACAGATCTGAATGTAATTATTATTATTATTTTGTTCGTTGTACTGTCATGGTTGAAGATGAATAGATTAGAAGTTTTCTAAAAAAAGATAGCATCTTCAACAGATGATTGATGATGCAAAATACGTCACTCAAAAACAGTATTATAGCGTCTCCAACAGATGCCAAAATACCATCCAATTGTTAGATTAGCATCTCCAACAGATGCCAAAATACCATCCCATTGTTAGATTCTGAGATAAAATGAAGCCTTCGCAGGGCATGTGCTCTCTGGGCCGTTCGATTGGGCTTCCAAACGAATCTAGGCCGTCTGATCAGGTCTGATGTGAAAACCAATGAATAGTGCATCTCTTTCATCCGTCATTTTTCACGCGTTCCGCCTTCCTACCTCTCCATGATAGGTAGGACCCAGGCGGGGTGGGCTGCCGTTGTCATAGACTGTGGAAGCGGGTGTGTCCTATGTTGGTTTGAATGGGCGTGGGTGTCGGGCCACCGCATGTAGTTTTGATTGATCGTCGAGGGTATTTGTGGGATTTCACGTCGAGGCACTTGTGTGGCGTCCCGTGAATGGCTTGGCTGCACATAAGGAGAAGAGCGCGCTCGATTGAGTGAAACCCTATCCATTATCCCCGTCGTGCCCCTCTCTTTTCTCTCTTACCCTAGTCGCCACGCCCCCTTCCTTTCTCATCGCCGAGCTTGCCGCTGCTACTGCTCGCCCCATTCCCCATTCCCCATCCCCCTCACACCACCACCACCACCACCCTCTTCCCTAGACATTGAGCGTGAGCAGCAATGCGAGGGGCACGACTGACGGCTCGGCCTTACCGTATGAGGAGCGCACCGATGACCCACAATTATATGGGATCAATCGCAGTCCTTTCAATAAGTAAGAGTGTCGAACCCAACGAGGAGCGGAAGGAAATGACAAGTGGTTTTCAGCAAGGTATTGCCTGCAGGCACTGAAATTGTATGTAACAGATAATTTGATAGCAAGGTAATTTGTAACAAGCAAATAGTAGTAACGGTAACAAAGGTGCAGCAAGGTAGCCCAATCCTGTTTGTAGCAAAGGACTGGCCGAAACGGTCTTTTATAATAAGCAAAGTGTTCTTTAGGACACATGGGAATTTTATCTAGTCACTTTCATCATGTGTGTTTGAATCGCATTCGTTACTTTGATAATTTGATATGTGGGTGGACCGGTGCTTGGGTGTTGTTCTTACTTGAACAAGCCTCCCACTTATGATTACCCCATCTTGCAAGCATCCGCAACTATGGAAAAAGAATTAAGATAAATCTAACCATAGCATGAAACACATGGATCCAAATCAACCCCTTACGGAATAGCGCATAAACAAGGGTTTAAGTTTATGTCACTCTAGCAATCTAATAACTACTCCATAATGCATTCCCTTAGGCCCAAATATGATGAAGTGTTTCATGTAGTCGACGTTCACATAAAACCACTAAAGGAAACAACAACATACATATCATCAAAAAATCGAACGAATACCAAATTCACATAATTACTTATGACAGGACTTCTCCCATGTCCTCAAGAACAAACGCAACTACTCACAAAACATATTCATGCTCAAGATCAGAGGGGTATTGAATAGCATAATGGATCTGTAAATATAATCTTCCACCAAATAAACCAACTAGCATCAACTACAAGGTGTAATCAAAACTACTAGCAACCCACAAGTACCAATCTGAGATTTGGAGACAAAGATTGAATACAAGAGAAGAGCTAGGGTTTGAGATGAGATGGTGCTGGTGAAGATGTTGATGAAGATTGGTCCTCCCATGATGAGAGGATCGTTGGTGATGACGATAGCTTCGATTCCCCCCTCAGGGAAGTTTCCCCGGCGGAATCGCTCCGCCGGAGAGCAAAAGTGCTCTTGCCCAGGTCCCGCCTAGAGAGGGTGGCGTTTCATCCCGAAACCTTCCCTCTGATTTTTTTTCTAGGGCAAATGGCATTATATAGGAGAAGATGGGCCCTGGGGACCTGCCAGGGGCGCCACAAGCTGGGGGGGCAAGGGGTGGGGCGTGCCCCCAGGCTTGTGGCTGCCTAGTGGGTCCCCCTCTGTTATTTCTTTCGCCAACAATTTTAATATATTCCAAAATAATTCTCAATTTTCAGCTCATTTGGAGATGTTCAGAAAAGGTGCCTTCGATGTAGCCCTTTCATGTCCAGAATTCCAGTTGCCGGCGATCTCCCTCTTCATGTGAAACTTGCAAAATAAGAGAGAAAAGGTATAAGAATTGTATCATAAACCGGAATAACAGTCCATAATGCAATAAATATCAACATAAAAACATGATGCAAAATGGATGTATCATGCACCGAGAACGCCATGGATCACAGCCAGACAAAGGTGATGGGCACATGTAGCCATCATCGGGAGGAGCGTTAGCCACCGAGACAGCCTTCCACGTCGCCATTGCCATCTCCCTCACACCAACAGATCCTCCGGCGCGCCTCCCTCGAGGAGCTTCCACCTACCCACCGCGGGCGCAGGCGTGTCCTGCTCCTCGAGTGAGAGCTTCCTCCTAAGACCTCGATCCACTGTCTCTACTTCTCCACTGCGACACCGTCCTCCACATCTACATCGGTCGTTCAATTTGCACCACCCTACATCGGCCGCTCAATCTGCACCGCCACAAAAATCAACCGGCACATTGATACGTCCATTTTGCATCATGTTTTTATGTTGATATGTATTGCATTATGGGCTGTTATTTCACTTTACGATACAATTCTTATGCCTTTTCTCTTTTATTTTGCAAGTTTCACATAAAAAGGGAGATTGTCTGCAGCTGGAATTTTGGACTGGAAAGGGCTATATCAGAGGCATTTTTTTGAACATCTCCAAATGAGCTGAAAATTGACGGAGAATTATTTTGGAATATATTATAATTATTGATGAAAGAAATACCAGAGGGGGCCCACCAGGAAGCCACAAGCCTGGGGGCCGCGCCCCACCCCTCTAGGCGTGCCCCCTGAGCTTGTGGTGGCCCTGGCAGGCCTTCGGGGCCCATCTTCTCATGTATGATGCCATTTTACCTAGAAAAAATCAGAAGGAAGGTTTCGAGACGAAGCGCCGCCGTCTCGAGGCGGAACCTGGGCAGGAGTACTTTTGCTCTTGGCGGAGTGATTCCGCCAAGGAAACTTCCCTCCAGGAGGAGGGAATCGAAGCCATCATCATCACCAACGATCCTCTCATCATGGAAGGACCAATCTTCCTCAACATCTTCACCAGCACCATCTCATCTCAAACCCTAGTTCATCTCTTATATTCAATCTTTGTCTCAAAACATCAGATTGGTACCTGTGGGTTGCTAGTAGTGTTGATTACATCTCGTAGTTGATGCTTGTTGGTTTATCTGGTGGAAGATTACATATTCAGATTCATTATGCTATTCAATACCCCTCTGATCTTGAGCATGAATATGGTTTGTGAGTAGTTATGTTTGTTCTTGAGGACATGGGAGATGTCTTATCATAAGTAATCATATGAATTTGGTATTCGTTCGATATTTTGACGATATGTATGTTGTTGTTCCCCTTAGTGGTGTTATGTGAACGTTGACCACATGACACTTCACCATATTTAGTCCTAAGGGAAAGCATTTTGGAGTAGTAATTAGATGATGGGTTGCTAGAGTGACAAAATCTTAAACCCTAGTTATTCCATAAGAGGCTGATTTGGATCCATATGTTTCATGCCATGGTTAGATTTATCTTAATTATTCTTTCGTAGTTACGGATGCTTGCGAGAGGGGGTAATCATAAGTGGGAGGCTTGTTCAAGTAAGAACAACACCCAAGCACCGGTCCACCCACATATCAAATTATCAAAGTAACAAACGCAAATCAAACAAACATGATGAAAGTGACTAGCTAGATGAAATTTCCGTGTGTCCTCAGGAACGTTTTATTTATTATAAGAGACCTTTTTGGCCTGTGCTTTGCTATAAAAAGGATTGGACTACCTTGCTGCACCTTTCTTACCGTTACTATTACTTGGTAGTTACAAATTGCCTTGCTATAAAACTATCTATTACCGACAATTTCAGTGCGTGCGGAAAATACCTTGCTGAAAACCGCGTGTCATTTTCTTCTGCTCCCCGTTGGGTTCGACGCTCTTACTTATCGAAAGGACTACAGTTGCCCCTATACTTGTGGGTTATCATAAATATCTTTTTGGCACCATTGCTGGGGACTGAAGCACCTTTTGTGAGTTGAACTTGGTAAGGAAACATTTATATTACATGCTGAAATTTAATGTTACTTGTTACTATGGAAAAACATCCCCTGAGGGGTTTGTTTGGGGTATCTTCACCTTGACCGGAAGCACAAAGAGTTGCTCCTCAACCTACTGCACCTACTGAAAAAATTTATTATGAGATTCCTTCGGGTATGATAGAGAAACTGCTACCTAATCCTTATCCAGGAGATGGAACAACACATCCTGGTATGCACCTAATTTATGTGGTGAAGTTTGTAGATTATTTAAGCTTGCAGGTTTACCTGGAGATGAAGTTAAGAGTAAGGTCTTCCCTTTACCTTTGAAGGGAAAGACATTGACATGTTATGGGCTATGTGATGATATTGGAGCTTGGGATTGGAACCGATTGATATTGGAATTTCATCAAAAGTTTTACCCTATGCATCTGGTTCATCGTATCGTGCAAGCTCGAGGGAGGCTTAAGCACATGATGTACACATGCCCCAATCATGAGCTCTTAAAAGAAATTATCTTACAAAAAATTTATGCTTGACTTTCTCATGATGATCGAACTATGCTCGATTCTTCTTCAACTGGATCCTTTATGAAGAAAACTATTGAATTCAAGTGGAATCTTTTGGAAATAATTAAATGCAACTCTGAAGATTGGGAACTCGACAAAGGTAAAGAGTCAAGTATAATGCTGAAGTTTGATTGTGTTAAATCTTTTATGGATACCGATGCTTTTCATAAGTTTAGCACTAAATATGGACTTGACTCTGAGATAGTAGCTTCCTTTTGTGAATCATTTGTTGCTCATGTTGATCTCCTTAAGGAGAACTGGTTTAAATATCATCCACCTATTAAAGAAAAGATTGAGGAACCCATTGTAGTTAAAGATGAAACCATCATTTACATTGTTAATCCACGTGTTCCTACTGCTTATACTGAGAACCCACCTTTTCCTGTTAGGATAAAGGAACGTGCTAAAATCTCTACTGTGGTTAACAAAAGTAGTATTAGAGTGTTGGGGAACGTAGTAATTTCAAAATTTTCCTACGAACATGCAAGATCATGGTGATGCATAGCAACGAGAGGAGAGAGTGTTGTCCACGTACCTTCGTAGACCGAAAGCGGAAGCGTTAGCACAATGCGGTTGATGTAGTCGTACGTCTTCACGATCTGACCGATCAAGTACCGAACGTACGACACCTCCGAGTTTAGCACACGTTCAGCCCGATGACGTCCCTCGAACTCCGATCCAGCTGAGTGTTGAGGGAGAGTTTCGTCAGCACGACGGCATGGTGACGATGTTGATGTTCTACTGACGCAGGGCTTCGCCAAAGCACCGCTACAGTATTATCGAGGTGGACTATGGTGGAGGGGGGCACCGCACACGGCTAAGAGATCAATGATCAATTGTTGTGTCTATGGGGTGCCCCCTGGCCACATATATAAAGGAGTGGAGGAGGGGAGGGGACAACCCTCTCTATGGCGCACCCTAGGGGAGTCCTACTCCCACCGGGAGTAGGATTCCCCCTTTCCTAGTAGAACTAGGATCCCTTCCAAGTAGTAGGAGTAGGAGAGAAGGAAAGGGAAGGGAAAAGGAGAAGGAAGGAAGGGGGCGCCCCCGTCCCTAGTCCAATTCGGACCAGCCCATGGGGAGGGGTGCGGCCACCCTTTGAGGCCTTTCTCTCCTTTCCCGTATGGCCCATTAAGGCCCAATACGAATTCCCGTAACTCCCCGGTACTCCCGAAAATACCCGAATCACTTGGAACCTTTCCAATGTCCGAATATAGTCGTCCAATATATCGATCTTTACGTCTCGACCATTTCGAGACTCCTCGTCATGTCCTCGATCTCATCCGGGACTCCGAACTCCTTTGGTACATCAAAACAAATAAACTCATAATATAACCGACATCGAACTTTAAGCGTGCGGACCCTACGGGTTTGAGAACTATGTAGCGGGACCGAGACACGTCTCCGGTCAATAACCAATAACGGAACCTGGATGCTCATATTGGTTCCCACATATTCTACGAAGATCTTTATCGGTCAAACCGCATAACAACATACGTTGTTCCCTTTGTCATCGGTATGTTACTTGCCCGAGATTCGATCGTCGGTATCTCAATACCCAGTTCAATCTCGTTACCGGCAAGTCTCTTTACTCGTTCTGTAACACATCATCCCGCAACCAACTCATTAGTTGCAATGCTTGCAAGGCTTATAGTGATGTGCATTACCGAGTGGGCCCAGAGATACCTCTCCGACAATCGGAGTGACAAATCCTAATCTCAAAATACGCCAACCCAACAAGTACCTTCGGAGACACCTGTAGAGCACCTTTATAATCACCCAGTTATGTTGTGACGTTTGGTAGCACACAAAGTGTTCCTCCGGTAAACGGGAGTTGCATAATCTCATAGTCATAGGAACATGTATAAGTCATGAAGAAAGCAATAGCAATATACTAAACGATCAAGTGCTAAGCTAACGGAATGGGCCAAGTCAATCACATCATTCTCCTAATGATGTGATCCCGTTAATCAAATGACAACTCATGTCTATGGCTAGGAAACATAACCATGTTTGATCAACGAGCTAGTCAAGTAGAGGCATACTAGTGACATACTGTTTGTCTATGTATTCACACATGTATTATGTTTCCGGTTAATACAATTCTAGCATGAATAATAAACATTTATCATGATATAAGGAAATAAATAATAACTTTATTATTGCCTCTAGGGCATATTTCCTTCAGTCTCCCACTTGCACTAGAGTCAATAATCTAGTTCACATCGCCATGTGATTAACACCCATAGTTCTCATCGTCATGTGACCAACACCCAAAGGGTTTACTAGAGTCAATAATCTAGTTCACATTGCTATGTGATTAGTACCCAAAGAGTACTAAGGTGTGATCATGTTTTGCTTGCGAGGGAAGTTTAGTCAACGGGTCTGCCACATTCAGACCCGTATGTATTTTGCAAATTTCTATGTCAACAATGCTCTGCACGGAGCTACTCTAGCTAATTTCTCCCACTTTCAATATGTATCCAGATTGAGACTTTGAGTCATCTGGATCAGTGTCAAAACTTGCATCGACGTAACACTTTATGACGAACCTTTTGTCACCTCCATAATCGAGAAACATATCCTTATTCCACTAAGGATAATTTTGACCAATGTCCAGTGATCTACTCCTAGATCACTATTGTACTCCCTTGCCAAACACAGGGCAGGGTATACAATAGGTCTGGTACACAGCATGTCATACTTTATAGAACCTATGGCTGAGGCATAGGGAATGACTTTCATTCTCTCTCTATCTTCTGCCATGGTCGGGTTTTGAGTCTTACTCAGTTTCACACCTTGTAACACAGGCAAGAACTCTTTCTTTGACTGTTCCATTTTGAACTACTTTAAAATCTTGTCAAGGTATGTACTCATTGAAAAACTTATCAAGCGTCTTGATCTATCTCTATAGATCTTGATGCTCAATATGTAAGCAGCTTCACCGAGGTCTTTCTTTGAAAAAATCCTTTTAAACACTCCTTTATGCTTTGCAGAATAATTCTACATTATCTCCGATCAACAATATGTCATTCACATATACTTATCAGAAATGATGTAGTGCTCCCACTCACTTTCTTGTAAATACAGGCTTCACCGCAAGTCTGTATAAAACTATATGCTTTGATCAACTTATCAAAGCGTATATTCCAACTCCGAGATGCTTGCGCCAGTCCATAGATGGATCGCTAGAGCTTGCATATTTTGTTAGCACCTTTAGGATTGACAAAACCTTCTGGTTGCATCATATACAACTCTTCTTTAATAAATCCATTAAGGAATGTAGTTTTGTTTATCCATTTGCCAGATTTCATAAAATGTGGCAATTGCTAACATGATTCGGACAGACTTAAGCATAGATACGAGTGAGAAATTCTCATCGTAGTTAACACCTTAAACTTGTCGAAAACCTTTTGCGACAATTCTAGTTTTGTAGATAGTAACACTACTATCAACGTCCGTCTTCCTCTTGAAGATCCATTTAATCTCAATGGCTCTCCGATCTTTGGGCAAGTCAATCAAAGTCCATACTTTGTTCTTATACATGGATCTCATCTCAGATTTCATGGCCTCAAGCCATTTCGCGGAATCTGGGCTCATCATCGCTTCCTCATAGTTAGTAGGCTCGTCATGGTCAAGTAACATGACCTCCAGAACAGGATTACCGTACCACTCTGGTGCGGATCTCACTCTGGTTTACCTACGAGGTTCGGTAGTAACTTGATCTGAAGTTACATGATCATCGTCATTAGCTTCCTCACTAATTGGTGTAGTAGTCACATGAACATATTTCTGTGATGAACTACTTTCCAATAAGGGAGCAGGTACAATTACCTCATCAAGTTCTACTTTCCTCCCACTCACCTCTTTCGAGAGAAACTCCTTCTCTAGAAAGGATCCATTCTCAACAATGAATATCTTGCCTTCGGATCTGTGATAGAAGGTGTACCCAACAGTTTCTTCTGGGTATCCTATGAAGATCTACTTCTCCGATTTGGGTTCGAGCTTATCATGTTGAAATTTTTCCACATAAGCATCGCAGTCCCAAACTTTAAAAAACGACAGCTTAGGTTTCTCGCTAAACCACAGTTCATACGGTGTCATCTCCACGGATTTAGATGGTGCCCTATTTAACGTGAATGTAGCTGTCTCTAATGCATAACCCCAAAACGAGAGTGGTAGATTCGTAAGAGACATCATAGATCGCACTATATCTAATAAAGTACGGTTACGACGTTCGGACACACCATTACACTGTGGTGTTCCAGGTGGCGTGAGTAGTGAAACTATTTCACATTGTTTTAACTGAAGGCCAAACTCGTAACTCAAATATTTTACTTCTGCGATCATATCGTAGAAACTTTTATTTTTGTTACGATGATTCTCCACTTCACTCTGAAATTCTTTGAACTTTTCAAATGTTTCAGACTTGTGTTTCATCAAGTAGATATACTCATATCTGCTCAAATCATCTGTGAAGATCAGAAAATAATGATACCTGCCGCGAGCCTCAATATTCATCGGACCACATACATCAGTATGTATGATTTCCAACAAATCTGTTGCTCGCTCCATTGTTCCGGAGAACGGAGTCTTAGTCATCTTGCCCATGAGGCATGGTTCGCAAGCATCAACTGATTCATAATCATGTGATTCCAAAAGCCCATCAACATGGATTTTCTTCATGCGCTTTACACCAATATGACGTAAACGGCAGTGCCACAAATAAGTTGCACTATCATTATTAACTTTGCATCTTTTGGCTTCAATATTATGAAAATGTGTATCACCACGATCGAGATCCAACAAACCATTTTCATTGGGTGTATGACCAAAGAAGGTTTTATTCATGTAAACAGAACAACAATTATTCTCTAACTTACATGAATAACCGTATTGCAATAAACATGATCCAATCATATTCATGCTCAACGCAAACACTAAATAACATTTATTTTAGGTTTAACACTAATCCCGAAAGTATAGGAAGTGTGCGATGATGATCATATAAATCTTGGAACCATTTCCAATACACATCGTCACTTCACCCTTAACTAGTCTCTGTTTATTCTGCAACTCCCTTTTCGAGTTACTATTCTTAGCAACTGAACTATATCAAATATTGAGGGGTTGCTATAAACACTAGTAAAGTACACATCAATAACATGTATATGAAATATACCTATGTTCACTTTGCCATCCTTCTTATCCGCCAATTACTTGGGGTAGTACCGCTTCCAGTGACCAGTCCCTTTGCAGTAGAGTACTCAGTTTCAGGCTTAGGTCCAGACTTGGGTTTTTTCACTTGAGCAGCAACTTGTTTGCCGTTCTTCTTGAAGTTCCCCTTTCTTCCCTTTGTCCCTTTACTTGAAACTAGTGGTTTTACCATCAACACTTGATGCTTTTCTTGATTCCTACCTTCGTCGATTTCAGCATCATGAAGAGCTTGGGAATCGTTTCCGTTATCCCTTGCATATTATAGTTCATCACGAAGTTCTACTAACTTGGTGATGGTGACTAGAGAATTCTGTCAATCACTATTTTATCTGGAAGATTAACTCCCACTTGATTCAAGCGATTGTAGTACCCAGACAATCTGAGCACATGCTCACTGCTTGAGCTATTCTCCTCCATCTTTTAGCTATAGAACTTGTTGGAGACTTCATATCTCTCAACTCGGGTATTTACTTGAAATATTAACTTCAACTCCTGGAACATCTCATATGGTCCATGATGTTCAAAACATCTTTGAAGTCCCGATTCTAAGCCGTTTAAGCATGGTGCACTAAACTATCAAGTAGTCATCTTATTGAGCTAGCCAAATGTTCATAACGTCTGCATCTACTCCCGCAATAGGTTTGTCACCTAGCGGTGCATCAAGGACATAATTCTTCTGTGCAGCAATGAGGATAAACATCAGATCACGGGTCCAATATGCATCATTGCTACTAACATCTTTCAACTTAGTTTTCTCTAGGAACATATCAAAAACAAAACAGGGAAGCTAAACGCGAGCTATTGATCTACAACATAGATATACTAATACTACCAGGACCAAGTTCATGATAAATTAAAGTTCAATTAATCATATTACTTAAGAACTCCTACTTAGATAGACATCCCTCTAATCATCTAAGTGATCACGTGATCCAAATGAACTAAACCATAACTGATCATCACGTGAAATGGAGTAGTTTTCAATGGTGAACATCACTATGTTGATCATATCTACTATATGATTCACGCTCGACCTTTCGGTCTCAGTGTTCCGAGGCCATATCCGCATATGCTAGGCTCGTCAAGTTTAACCTGAGTATTCTGCGTGTGCAAAACTGGCTTGCACCCATTGTAGATGGACGTAGAGCTTATCACACCCGATCATTACGTGGTGTCTGGGCACGACGAACTTTGGCAACGATGCATACTCAGGGAGAACACTTTTATCTTGAAACTTAGTGAGAGATCATCTTATAATGCTACCGTCAATTAAAGCAAGATAAGATGCATAAAAGATAAACATCACATGCAATCAAAATATGTGACATGATATGGCCATCATCATCTTGTGCCTTTGATCTCCATCTCCAAAACATCGTCATGATTTCCATCGTCACCGGCATGACACCATGATCTCCATCATCTTGATCTATATCAATGTGTTGTCACATGGTCTTCTCACCAACTATTGCTCTTGCACCTATTGCTATCGCATAGCGATAATTGTAAAGAAATTATTTGGCGCTTGCATCTTATGCAATAAAGAGACAACCATAAGGGTTCTGCCAGTTGCCGATAACTTCAACAAAACATGATCATCTTATACAACAACTTATATCTCATCATGTCTTGACCATATCACATCACAACATGCCCTGCAAAAACAAGTTAGACGTCCTCTACTTTTTTGTTGCAAGTTTTACGTGGCTGCTACGGGCTTAGCAAGAACCGTTCTTACCTACGCATCAAAACCACAACGATAGTTTTTCAAGTTGGTGCTGTTTTAACCTTCTCAAGGACCGGGCGTAGCCACACTCGGTTCAACTAAAGTTGGAGAAACTAACACCTGCTAGTCACTTATGTGCATAGCACGGCGGTAAAACCAGTCTCGCGTATGCGTACGCGTAATGTCGGTCCGGGCCGCTTCATCCAACAATACCGCCGAACCAAAGTGTGACATGCTGGTAAGCAGTATGACTTATATCACCCACAACTCACTTGTGTTCTACTCGTGCATATTACATCAACGCATAAAACCTGGCTCTGATACCACTGTTGGGGAACGTAGTAATTTCAAAAATTTCCTACGAACATGCAAGATCATGGTGATGCATAGCAACGAGAGGAGAGAGTATTGTCCATGTACCCTCGTAGACCGAAAGCGGAAGCGTTAGCACAATGCGGTTGATGTAGTCGTACGTCTTCACGATCCGACCGATCAAGTACCGAGTGTACGACACCTCCGAGTTGAGCACACGTTCAGCCCGATGACGTCCCTCGAACTCCGATCCAGCCGAGTGTTGAGGGAGAGTTTCGTCAGCACGACGGCGTGGTGACGATGTTGATGTTCTACTGACGCAGGGCTGCGCCAAAGCACCGCTACAGTGTTATCGAGGTGGACTATGGTGGAGGGGGGCACCGCACACGGCTAAGAGATCAATGATCAATTGTTGTGTCTATGGGGTGCCCCTGGCCACGTATATAAAGGAGTAGAGGAGGGGAGGGGCCAGCCCTCTTTATGGCGCGCCCTAAGGGAGTCCTACTCCCACCGGGAGTAGGATTCCCCCTTTCCTAGTAGAACTAGGATCCCTTCCAAGTAGTAGGAGTAGGAGAGAAGGAAAGGGAAGGGAAAAGGAGAAGGAAGGAAGGGGGCGCCCCCCCTCCCTAGTCCAATTCGGACCAGCCCATGGGGAGGGGTGCGGCCACCCTTTGAGGCCTTTCTCTCCTTTCCTGTATGGCCCATTAAGGCCCAATACGAATTCCCGTAACTCCCCGGTACTCCCGAAAATACCCGAATCACTCGGAACCTTTCCAATGTCCGAATATAGTCGTCCAATATATCGATCTTTACGTCTCGACCATTTCGAGACTCCTCGTCATGTCCCCGATCTCATCCGGGACTCCGAACTCCTTTGGTACATCAAAACAAATAAACTCATAATAGAACCGACATCGAACTTTAAGCGTGCGGACCCTACGGGTTCGAGAACTATGTAGACATGACCGAGACACGTCTCCGGTCAATAACCAATAGCGGAACCTGGATGCTCATATTGGTTCCCACATATTCTACGAAGATCTTTATCGGTCAAACCGCATAACAACATACGTTGTTCCCTTTGTCATTGGTATGTTACTTGCCCGAGATTCGATCGTCGGTATCTCAATACCTAGTTCAATCTCGTTACTGGCAAGTCTCTTTACTCGTTCCGTAACACATCATCCCGCAACTAACTCATTAGTTGCAATGCTTGCAAGGCTTATAGTGATGTGCATTACCGAGTGGGCCCAGAGATACCTCTCTGACAATCGGAGTGACAAATCCTAATCTCGAAATACGCCAACCCAACAAGTACCTTCGAGACACCTGTAGAGCACCTTTATAATCACCCAGTTACGTAGTGACGTTTGGTAGCACACAAAGTGTTCCTCCGGTAAACGGGAGTTGCATAATCTCATAGTCATAGGAACATGTATAAGTCATGAAGAAAGCAATAGCAACATACTAAACGATCAAGTGATATGCTAACGGAATGGGTCAAGTCAATCACATCATTCTCCTAATGATGTGATCCCGTTAATCAAATGACAACTCATGTCTATGGCTAGGAAACATAACCATCTTTGATCAATGAGCTAGTCAAGTAGAGGCATACTAGTGACATACTGTTTGTCTATGTATTCACACATGTATTATGTTTCCGGTTAATACAATTCTAGCATGAATAATAAACATTTATCATGATATAAGGAAATAAATAATAACTTTATTATTGCCTCTAGGGCATATTTCCTTCATAGAGAACCTACACCATCTGACGAAATTAAAGTTGAACCCAATGTTGCTATCGTTAAAGATCTCTTGGTCGATAATATTGATGGGCATGTTATTTACTTTTGTGGTGAAGTCGCTAGAATTGCTAAACCCGATACTAAAGATAAGAATAAGCTTGTTGTTGGCATGCATGTTGTCTCAGTTCAGATAGGAGATCATTGTTATCATGGCTTATGTGATTTGGGTGCTAGTGTGAGTGCTATTCCGTTTACTTTATATCAAGAAATTATGAATGATATTGCTCCTGCTAAAATAGAAGATATTATTGATGTTACTATTAAGCTTGTGAATAGAGATACCATTTCACCGTTTGGGGTCGTTAGAGATGTTGAAGTCTTGTGTGAAAAAATAAAATACCCTACTGATTTCCTTGTTCTCGGTTGTCCACAAGATGATTTTTGTCCCATTATATTTGGTAGACATTTCTTGAACACCGTCAATGCTAAGATTGATTGTGCTAAAGAAACTATTAGTGTTAACTTTGGTGATGTATCTCATGATTTTAATTTTTCTAGGTTTTGTAGACAACTTCGTGACAAAGAATTGCCCAGTAAGGATGGAGTTATTGGTATTGCTTGTATTGCTGTACCTCCTACTGATCCATTAGAACAATATTTGCTAGAACACAAAAATGACATGCATATGAATGAAAGAAATAAAAATGATAAGATGTTATTTGATCAACCACCCATCCTCAAACATAATTTGCCTGTTGAAAATCTGGGAGGTCCTCCTCCACCTAAAGGTGATACCATGTTTGAATTAAAACAATTGCCTGATATATTGAAATATGCTTATCTTGATGAAAAAAGATATATCCTGTTATTATTAGTGCTAACTGATACGTCTCCAACGTATCTATAATTTTTGATTGCTCCATGCTATATTATCTTCTGTTTTGGACATATTTGGGCTTTATTATACACTTTTATAGTATTTTTGGGACTAACCTACTAACCGGAGGCCCAACCCAGAATTGCTGTTTTTTTTGCCTATTTTAGGGTTTCGCAGAAAAAGAATATCAAACGGAGTCCAAACGGAATGAAACCTTCGGGAACGTGATTTTTGGAACGAACAAGATCCAGGAGACTTGGACCCTACGTCAAGCAACCAACAGGGAAGCCACGAGGTAGGAGGCGCGCCTACCCCCCGAGGCGCGCCATCCACCCTCGTGGGCCCCCTGTTGCTCCATCGACATACTCCTTCCTCCTATATATACCTACGTACCCCCAAACGATCAGATACGGAGCCAAAACCCTAATTCCACCGCCCTAACTTTCTGTATCCACGAGATCCCATCTTGGGCCTGTTCCGGAGCTCCGCTGGAGGGGGCATCGATCACAGAGGGCTTCTACATCAACACCATAGCCTCTCCGATGAAGTGTGAGTAGTTTACCTCAGACCTTCGGGTCCATAGTTATTATCTAGATGGCTTCTTCTCTCTTTTTGGATCTCAATACAAAGTTCTCACCCTCTCTTGTGGAGATCTATTCGATGTAATCTTCTTTTGCGGTGTGTTTGTTGAGACCGATGAATTGTGGGTTTATGATCAAGTTTATCTATGAACAATATTTGAATGTTCTCTGAATTCTTTTATGTATGATTGGTTATCTTTGCAAGTCTCTTCGAATTATCAGTTTGGTTTGGCCTACTAGATTGATCTTCCTTGCAATGGGAGAAGTGCTTAGCTTTGGGTTCAATCTTGCAGTGTCCTTTTCCAGTGACAGGAGGGGTAGCAAAGCACGTATTGTATTGTTGCCATCGAGGATAACAAGATGTTTTTTTTATCATATTGCATGAATTTATCCCTCTACATAATGTCATGTTGCTTAAGGCGTTACTCTGTTCTTATGAACTTAATACTCTAGATGCATGCTGGATAGAGGTTGATGTGTGGAGTAATAGTAGTAGATGCAGGCAGGAGTCGGTCTACTTGTCTTGGACGTGATTCCTATATACATGATCATACCTAGATATTCTCATAACTATGCTCAATTCTGTCAATTGCTCAACAGTAATTTGTTCACCCACCGTAAAATACTTATGCTCTTGAGAGAAGCCACTAGTGAAACCTATGGCCCCCGGGTCTATCTTCATCATATTAATCTTCCAACACTTAGTTATTTCCTTTGCTTTTATTTTACTTTGCATCTTTATCATAAAAATACCAAAAATATTATCTTATCATATCTATCCGATCTCACTCTCGTAAGTGACTGTGTAGGGATTGACAACCCCTTATCGCGTTGGTTGCGAGGATTTATTTGTTTGTGTAGGTGCGAGGGACTCGCGCGTAGCCTCCTACTGGATTGATACCTTGGTTCTCAAAAACTGAGGGAAATACTTACGCTACTTTGCTGCATCACCCTTTCCTCTTCAAGGAAAAACCAACACAGTGCTCAATAGGTAGCAAGAAGGATTTCTGGCGCCGTTGCCGGGGAGGTCTACGCAAAAGTCAACATACCAAGTACCCATCACAAACCGTTATCTCCCGCATTACATTATTTGCCATTTGGCTCTTGTTTTCCTCTCCCCCACTTCACCCTTGCCGCTTTATTCGCCCTCTCTTTTTCGCTCGCCTTTCTTCCGCCATGTGTGAATCAAAAAGGGTTGGGGGTTCTCTCCCGAGTTTTAGTACTTTGGAGAATCCTTCTATTCTGGCTAAGCTCATAAATAAGGATACTATGGAAAAACCTACCAGAGTCATCAATGAGAATCTTAATAATTTTGATGAAGACGATTCCGGATTTTTTTGTTATTTACTTGATGAATCTTTGAAAGATGCTTGGTATGGACTATTAAGGATCAGGGCTAGCTATGTGCCTCAATACCAAATTGAAATTTACTTAAAAAGCTTTTATATTGCCCTTCCTTCTTCTTTTAAGCATGTCCTAGATTCTATATTTGAAGAAGGCTTTCTTGAAGGGGATGCCGTAGACACTTATGAGAATATGAAAACCATATTTGGGCACCCCATGAATGAGAAAGTTGAATCTACATCTCTTTTGCTCTCTTACCAAAACGAATCTATCAAAGAGATGAAGGCTAGCTTAGATACAAATTTCCGTAACGTACTTAATCTTTATTCTACCATTAATAGCCATGTGCTTTATCAAAATAGAAAGATTAATTCCATAGATAGCAAGTTTGCTCTTTTCTTCCCTAAAACCAAAGATGGCAATACCTAGATCTATCCTTGCTTTTTATGCCTAGCTAGGGGCGTTAAATGATAGCGCTTGTTGGGAGGCAACCCAATTTATTTTTATTCCTTGATTTTTTGCTCCTGTTTAGTAATAAATACTTTATCTAGCCTCTGTTTTGGTTGTGTTTTTTGTGTTTAATTAGTGTTTGTGCCAAGTAGAACCGTTGGGAAGACTTTGGGAAAGTCTTGTTAATCTTGCTGTAAAAAACAGAAACTTTAGCGCTCACGAGAACTGCTGCCATTTTTATTTGTAAAGTGATATTTAGTTAATTATTTTTGAAGATGATTAATAGATAAATTCCTCACGTCCAGCAATTTATTTTATAATTTTTGGGGTTCCAGATCTTGCGCTAGCTACAGATTACTTCAGACTGTTCTGTTTTTGACAGATTCTGTTTTTCGTGTGTTGTTTGCTTATTTTGATGAATCTATGGCTAGTAAAATAGTTTATAAACCATAGAGATGTTGTAATACAGTAGGTTTAACACCAATATAAATAAAGAATGAGTTCATTACAGTACCTTGAAGTGGTGTTTTGATTTCTTTCGCTAACGGAGCTCACGAGATTTTCTACTTTAAGTTTTGTGTTGTGAAGTTTTCAAGTTTTGGGTAAAGATTTGATGGATTATGGAACAAGGAGTGGCAAGAGCATAAGCTTGGGTATGCCCATGGAACCCCCAAGATAATCTAAGGACACCTAAAAGCCAAAGCTTGAGTATGCCCCGGAAGGCATCCCCTCTTTCGTCTACTTCCATCGGTAACTTTACTTGGAGCTATATTTTTATTTACCACATGATATGTGTTTTGCTTGGAGCGTCTTGTATGATCTGAGTATTTATTTTTTAGTTTACCACAATCATCTTTGCTGTACACACCTTTTTAGAGAGACACACATGATTCGAAAATTATTAGAATACTCTATGTGCTTCACTTATATCTTTTGAGTTATATAGTTTTGTTCTAGTACTTCACTTATATCTTTTAGAGCACGGTGGTGGATTTGTTTTATAGAAACTATTGATCTCTCATGCTTAACTTAGATTATTTTGAGAGTCTTAAATATCATGGTAATTCACTTAAATAATCCTAATATGCTAGGTATACAAGATTAATAATAAAATTCTCTTATGAGTGTGTTGAATACTATGAGAAGTTTGATACTTGATAATTGTTTTGAGATATGGAGATGGTGATATTAGAGTCATGCTAGTTCAGTAGTTGTGAATTTGAGAAATACTTGTGTTAAAGTTTGTGATTCCCGTAGCATGCACGTATGGTGAACCGTTATGTGATGAAGTCGGAGCATGATTTATTTATTGATTGTCTTTCTTATGAGTGGCGGTCGGGGATGAGCGATGGTCTTTTCCTACCACTCTATCCCCCTAGGAGCATGCGCCTAATACTTTGCTCTCATAACTTGTATATTTTTGCAATAAGTATATGAGTTCTTTATGACTAATGTTGAGTCCATCGATCATACACACTCTCACCCTTCCACCATTGCTAGCCTCTGTAATACCGCGCACCTTTCGCCGATATCATACACCCACCATATACCTTCCTCAAAACAGCCACCATACCTACCTATCATGGCATTTCCATAGCCATTCCGAGATATATTTCCATGCAACTTTCCACCGTTCCAATTATTATGACACGCTCCATCATTGTCATATTGCTTTGCATGATCATGTAGTTGACATTGTATTTCTAGCAAAGCCACCGTTCATAATTCTTTCATACATGTCACTCTTGATTCATTACATATACCGGTACACCGCCGGAAGCATTCACATAGAGTCATATTTTGTTCTAAGTATTGAGTTGTAATTGTTGAGTTGTAAGTAAATAAAAGTGTGATGATCATCATTATTAGAGCATTGTCCCAAGTGAGGAAAAGATGATGGAGACCATGATTCCCCCACAAGTCGGGATGAGACTCCGGACGAAAAATAAAATAAAAAAGAGGCCAAAGAAGCCCAAATAAAAAAAGGAGGCCATAAAAAAGACCCAAATAAAAAAATGAGAAAAAAAAGAGAAGGGACAATGCTACTATCCTTTTACCACACTTGTGCTTAAAAGTAGCACCATGATCTTCATGATAGAGAGTCTCCTATGATATTACTTTCATATACTAGTGGGAATTTTTCATTATAGAACTTGGCTTGCATATTCCAATGATGGCTTCCTCAAAATGCCCTAGGTCTTCGTGAGCAAGCAAGTTGGATGCACACCCACTCAGTTTCTTTTGTTGAGCTTTCATATACTTATAGATCTAGTGCATCCGTTGCATGGCAATCCCTACTCACTCACATTGATATCTATTGATGGGCATCTCCATAGCCCGTTGATACGCCTAGTTGATGTGAGACTATCTTCTCCCTTTTTGTCTTCTCCACAACCACCATCCTATTCCACATATAGTGCTATGTCCATGGCTCACGCTCATGTATTGCGTGAATATTGAAAAAGTTTGAGAATGTCAAAAGTATGAAACAATTGCTTGGCTTGTCATCGGGGTTGTGCATGATTTAAATACTTTGTGTGGTGAAGATAGAGCATAGCCAGACTATATGATTTTGTAGGAATAACTTTCTTTGGCCATGTTATTTTGAGAAGACATAATTGCTTAGTTAGTATGCTTGAAGTATTATTATTTTTATGTCAATATTAAACTTTTGTCTTGAATCTTTCGGATCTGAATATCCATGCCACAATTAAGAAGAATTGCATTGAAATTATGCCTAGTAGCATTCCACATCAAAAATTCCGTTTTTATCATTTACCTACTCGAGGACGAGCAGGAATTAAGATTGGGGATGCTTGATATGTCTCCAACGTATCTATAATTTTTGATTGCTCCATGCTATATTATCTTTTGTTTTGGACATTATTGGGCTTTATTATACACTTTTATATTATTTTTGGGACTAACCTACTAACCGTAGGCCCAACCTAGAATTGCTGTTTTTTTGCCTATTTTAGGGTTTCACAGAAAAAGAATATCAAACGGAGTCCAAACGGAATGAAACCTTCGGGAATGTGATTTTTGGAACGAACAAGATCCAGGAGACTTGGACCCTACATTAAGCAACCAATAGGGAAGCCACGAGGTAGGGGGGCGCGCCTACCCCGCCAGGCGTGCCCTCCACCCTTGTGGGCCCCCTTTTGCTCCACCGATGTACTCCTTCCTCCTATATATACCTACGTACCCCCAAATGACGAGATACAGAGCCAAAACCCTAATTCCACCGCCGTAACTTTCTGTATCCACGAGATCCCATCTTGGGGCCTGTTCCGAAGCTCCGCCAGAGGGGGCATCGATCACGGAGGCTTCCACATCAAAACCATAGCCTCTCCGATGAAGTGTGAGTAGTTTACCTCAGACCTTCGGGTCCATAGTTATTATCTAGATGGCTTCTTCTCTCTTTTTGAATCTCAATACAAAGTCCCCCCTCTCTTGTGGAGATCTATTCGATGTAATCTTCTTTTGCCGTGTGTTTGTTGAGATCGATGAATTGTGGGTTTATGATCAAGTTTATCTATGAACAATATTTGAATCTTCTCTGAATTCTTTTATGTATGATTGGTTATCTTTGCAAGTCTCTTCGAATTATCAGTTTGGTTTGGCCTACTAGATTGATCTTTCTTGCAATGGGAGAAGTGCTTAGCTTTGGGTTCAATCTTGCGGTGTCCTTTCCCAGTGACAGTAGGGGCAGCAAGGCACGCATTTTATTGTCGCCATCGAGGATAACAAGATGGGGTTTTTATAATATTGCATGAATTTATCCCTCTACATCATGTCATCTTGCTTAAGGCGTTACTCTGTTCTTATGAACTTAATACTCTAGATGCATGCTGGATAGCGGTCGATGTGTGGAGTAATAGTAGTAGATGCAGGCAGGAGTCGGTCTACTTGTCTTGGACGTGATGCCTATGTACATGATCATACCTAGATATTCTCATAACTATGCTCAATCTATCAATTGCTCAACAGTAATTTGTTCACCCACCGTAAAATACTTATGCTCTTGAGAGAAGCCACTAGTGAAACCTATGCCCCCCGGGTCTATCTTCATCATATTAATATTCCAACACTTAGTTATTTCCTTTGCTTTTTTACTTTGCTTTTATTTTACTTTGCATCTTTATCATAAAAATACCAAAAGTATTATCTTATCATATCTATCAGATCTCACTCTCGTAAGTGACCGTGTAGGGATTGACAACCCCTTATCGCGTTGGTTGCGAGGATTTATTTGTTTGTGTAGGTGCGAGGGACTCGCGCGTAGCCTCCTACTGGATTGATACCTTAGTTCTCAAAAACTGAGGGAAATACTTACGCTACTTTGCTGCATCACCCTTTTCTCTTCAAGGGAAAACCAACACAGTGCTCAATAGGTAGCACTAACCTTTCAGAATATGAAGAAAAGAGATTACTAATAACTCTGAGGAAGCACCATGCTGCTATTGGATATACTATTGATGATCTTAAGGGCATTAGTCCCACTCTATGTCAGCACAAGATTAATATGGAGCCTGATGCTAAACTGTTTGTTGATCACCAACGATGATTAAATCCTAAGATGAAGGAGGTGGTAATAACTGAAATATTAAAGCTTCTTGAAGCAGGTATAATCTATCCCATAGCCGGTAGTAGATGGGTAAGTCCTATTCATTGTGTCCCTAAGAAAGGAGGCATTACAGTTGTTCCTAATGATAAAAATGAGCTTATCCCACAAAGAATTGTAACTGGTTATAGGATGGTAATTGATTTTAGAAAATTGAACAAAGCTACCAGAAAAGATCATTACCTCTTGCTTTTTATTGATCAAATGTTAGAAAGATTGTCTAAGCATACACACTTTTGTTTTCTGGATGGATATTCTGGTTTCTCTCAAATACCCATATCTCAAGCCGATCAAGAGAAAACTAATTTCACTTGTCCTTTTGGAACTTATGCTTATAGATGTATGCCTTTTGGTTTATGTAATGCACCCGCTACCTTTCAAAGATGTATGGCTGCTATATTCTATGACTTTTGTGAAAAGATTATTGAGCTTTTCATGGATGATTTTTACGTTTACGAAACTTCTTTTGATGATCGCTTAAGCAATCTTGATCGAGTTTTGCAGAGATGTGAACAAACTAATCTCATCTTGAATTGGGAGAAGTGCCACTTTATGGTGAATGAAGGTATTGTCTTGGGGCACAAAATTTCTGAATGAGGTATTGAAGTAGATAAAGCTAAAGTTGATGCAATTGAGAAAATGCCATGTCCTAAAGATACTAAAGGTATAAGAAGTTACCTTGGTCATGTTGATTTCTATTAAGAGGTTTATTAAAGACTTCTCTAAAATTTCTAGGCCTCTTACCAATCTCGTGCAAAAAGATGTTCCATTTGTTTTTGATGATGATTGTGTAGAAGCCTTTGAAACACTTAAGAAAGCCTTAACTTCTGCACCTATTGTTCAACCACCTGATTGGAACTTGCCTTTTGAAATTATGTGTGATGCTAGTGATTATGCTGTTGGGGTTGTTCTAGGACAAAGAGTTGATAAGAAGTTAAATGTTACCCATTATGCTAGTAAAACTATAGATAGTGTCCAAAGGAATTATGCTACTAGTAAGAAAGAATTTTTAGCAGTTGTGTTTGCTTGTGATAAATTCATATCTTACATTGTTTATTCTAAAGTAATTGTTCACACCGATCTTGCTGCTATTAAATAACTTATGGAAAAGAAAGATGCTAAACCTAGACTTATTAGGTGGGTTCTTTTGCTACAAGAATTTGACTTGCATATTACTCATAGGAAGGGAGCTGAGAATCCCGTAGCCGATAACTTGTCTAGGTTGGAAAATGTTCTTGATGACCCACTACCTATTGATGAGCAACTAGCTGCTATAAATACCTCTTGTAATACTCCTTGCACTACAAAAAAAGAGACACTTCTGTGATGATACGTGTTTATCACAGTAGGTCACATTTTCTGTCATGCATGTACATGCATGACAATTTTATGACATAATCAAGATAGTCATACCTGTGTTGTCGTAGAAGTGTTCCATGACATTACCAAAATTATCATCACGGAAGTGTCCACTTCCATGACGATAAATGGCGCATCATGAAAGTGCTTTCGTCAAGGGTGACCGACACGTGGCATGCACCGTAACGGGATGCCGTTAAGCTATCGGGTCCGGTTTTGGATCCGATAACCCGTTAATAGCCCAGACCAATGAGGATTTTCCACGTGTAAAATTCTCATTGGTCGGAGGAAACACGTGTTGGCTTACCATTGGGACATATGTCATCCACTCATTGGACAGGAGGCGCCTATGATAGGTCGACACGTGGCACGGCCTAATAGTGGCCCATTCCAGTGAAAAAGGTCGGCCCAGTAAAAATTAGCAGGCCGGCCCATATAAGGCCTACTTGTGTCAGGTCCATTTAAGCCCATGGCCCATACGAGATGTGCCATTTCGGCCCGTTAAATATTTCACACCATTGCAGCCTGATGTCTACTACACAACCTTCTTCTTGTAGACGTTGTTGGGCCTCCAAGTGCAGAGGTTTGTAGGATAGTAGCAAATTTCCCTCAAGTGGATGACCTAAGGTTTATCAATCTGTAGGAGGCGTAGGATGAAGATGGTCTCTCTCAAGCAACCCTGCAACCAAATAACAAAGAGTCTCTTGTGTCCCCAACACACCCAATACAATGGTAAATTGTATAGGTGCACAAGTTCAGCGAAGAGATGGTGATACAAGTGGTATATGGATGATAGATGAAGGTTTTTTGTAATCTGAAAATATAAAAACAGCAAGGTAACTAATGATAAAAGTGAGCGTAAACGGTATTGCAATGCGTGGAAACAAGGCCTAGGGTTTATACTTTCACTAGTGCAAGTTCTCTCAACAATAATAACATAGTTGCATCACATAACTATCCCTCAACATGCAACAAAGAGTCACTCCAAAGTCACTAATAGCGGAGAACAAACGAAGAGATTATGGCAGGGTACGAAACCACCTCAAAGTTATTCTTTCCAATCAATCCGTTGGGCTATTCCTATAAGTGTCACAAACAGCCCTAGAGTTCGTACTAGAATAACACCTTAAAACACAAATCAACCAAAACACTAATGTCACCTAGATACTCCAATGTCACCTCAAGTATCCGTGGATATGATTATACGATATGCATCACACAATCTTAGATTCATCTATTCAACCAACACATAGAACCTCAAAGAGTGCCCCAAAGTTTCTACCAGAGAATCACGATGAAAACGTGTGCCAACCCCTATGCATAGGTTCATGGGCGGAACCCACAAGTTTATCACCAAAACATACATCAAGTGAATCACGTGATATCCCATCGTCACCACAGATACGCATGGCAAGACATACATCAAGTGTTCTCAAATCTTTAAAGACTCAATCTGATAAGATAACTTCAAAGGGGAAACTCAATCCATTACAAGAGAGTAGAGGGGGAGGAGAAACATAAGATCCAACTATAATAGCAAAGCTCGCGATACATGAAGATCGTGCCAAATCAAGAACACGAGAGAGAGAGAGAGAGAGATCAAACACATATCTACTGGTACATACCCTCAGCCCCGAGGGAGAACTACTCCCTCCTCGTCATGGAGAGCACCGGAATGATGAACATGGCCACCGGAGAGGGATTCCCCCTCCGGTAGGGTGCCAGAACGGGTCTAGATTGGCTTTCGGTGGCTACGGAGGCTTCTGGCGGCGGAACTCCCGATCTATTCTGCTCCCCGATTGTTTTAGGGTATATGGAGATATATAGGCGGAAGAAATACGTCAGGGGAGCCACGAGGGGCCCACGAGGGTGGAGGGCGCGCCCAGGGGGGTGGGCGCGCCCCCCTGCCTCGTGGCTTCCTCGTTGCTTTCCTGATGTGGACTCCAAGTCTCCTGGTTTGCTTTCGTTCCAAAAATAAGTTCCATGAAGTTTCAGGTCAATTGGACTCCGTTTGATTTTCCTTTTCTGCGATACTCTAAAACAAGGAAAAAACAGAAACTGGCACTGGGCTCTGGGTTAATAGGTTAGTCCCAAAAATCATATAAAATAGCATATAAATGCATATAAAACATCCAAGGTTGATAATATAATAGCATGGAACAATCAAAAATTATAGATACGTTGGAGACGTATTAGCATCCCCAAGCTTAATTCCTGCTCGTCCTCGAGTAGGTAAATGATAAAAACAGAATTTTTGATGTGGAATGCTACCTAACATATTTATCCATGTAGTTATCTTTATTGTGGAAAGAATATTCAGATCCATAAGATTCAAGACAAAAGTTTAATATTGACATAAAAATAATAATACTTCAAGCATACTAACAAAGCAATCATGTCTTCTCAAAATAACATGGCCGAAGAAAGTTATCCCTACAAAATCATATAGTCTGGCTATGCTCCATCTTCACCACACAAAATATTTAAATCATGCACAACTCCGATGACAAGCCAAGCAACTGTTTCATAATTTTGGTGTTCTCAAACTTTTTCAATTTTCACGCAATACATGAGCGTGAGCCATGGACATAGCACTATATGTGGAATGGAATGGTGGTTGTGGAGAATACAAAAAGGGAGAAGATAATCTCACACCAACTAGGCGTATCAATGGGCTATGGAGATGCCCATCAATAGATATCAATGTGAGTGAGTAGGGATTGCCATGCAACGAATGAACTAGAGCTATAAATGTATGAAAGCTCAACAAAAGAAACTAGTGGGTGTGCATCCAACTCGCTTGCTCACGAAGACCTAGGGCATTTTGAGGAAGCCCATCATTGGAATATACTAGCCAAGTTCTATAATGAAAGATTCCCACTAGTATATGAAAGTGACAACATAAGAGACTCTCTATCATGAAGATCATGGTGCTACTTTGAAGCACAAGTGTGGTAAAAGGATAGTAGCACTATCCTTCTCTCTTTTTCTCTCATTTTTTATTTGTTTTTTTATTTTGGCCTTCTCTTTTTTATGGCCTCTTTTTTATTTGGGCTTCTTTGGCCTCTTTTTTTTCGTCCAGAGTCTCATCCCAACTTATGGGGGAATCATAGTCTCCATCATCCTTTCCTCACTGGGACGATGCTCTAATAATGATGATCATCACACTTTTATTTACTTACAACTCATGAATTACAACTCGATTCTTAGAACAAAATATGACTCTATATGAATGCCTCCGGTGGTGTACCAGGATGTGCAATGATGCATGAGTGACATGTATGAAAGAATTATGAATGGTGGCTTTGCCACAAATACGATGTCAACTACATGATCATGCAAAGTAATATGACAATGATGGAGCGTGTCATAATAAGCGGAACGGTGGAAAGTTGCATGACAATATTTCTCGGAATGGCTATGGAAATGCCATGATAGGTAGGTATGGTGGCTGTTTTGAGGAAGGTATATGGTGGGTTTAAGGTACCGACGAAAGTTGCGCGGTACTAGAGAGGCTAGCAATGGTGAAGGGTGAGAGTGTGTATAATCCATGGACTCAACATTAGTCATAAAGAACTCACATACTTATTGCAAAAATATATTAGTTATCGAAACAAAGTACTATGCACATGCTCCTAGGGGGATAGATTGGTAGGAAAAGACCATCGCTCGTCCCTGACCGCCACTCATAAGGAAGACAATCAATAAATAAATCATGCTCCGACTTCGTCACATAACGGTTCACCATACATGCATGCTACGGGAATCACAAACTTCAACACAAGTATTTCTCAAATTCACAACTACTCAACTAGCATGACTCTAATATCACCATCTTCATATCTCAAAACAATCATCAAGTATCAAACTTCTCATAGTATTCAATGCACTTTATATGAAAGTTTTTATTATACCCATCTTGGATGCCCATCATATTAGGAGTAAATTCATAACCAAAGAAAATTACCATGCTGTTCTAAAGACTCTCAAAATAATATAAGTGAATCATGAGAGTTCATCTATTTCTATAAAACAAAACCACCACCGTGCTCTAAAAGGATATAAGTAAAGCACTAGAGCAAATGACAAACTACTCCGAAAGATATAAGTGAAGATCAATGAGTAGTCGAATAATTATGCAACTATGTGAAGACTCTATAACATTTAATAATTTAAGATCTTGGTATTTTATTCAAACAGCAAGCAAAGCTAAATAAAATAAAATGACGCTCCAACCAAAACACATATCATGTGGTAAATAAAAATATATCTCCAAGTAAAGTTACCGATGAACGAAGACGAAAGAGGGGATGCCTCCCGGGGCATCCCCAAGCTTAGGCTCTTTGTTGTCCTTTGGATATTACCTTGGGGTGCCTTGGGCATCCCCAAGCTTAGGCTCTTGCCACTCCTTATTCCATAGTCCATCGAATCTTTACCCAAAACTTGAAAACTTCACAACACAAAACTTAACAGAAAACTCGTAAGCTCTGTTAGCGAAAGAAAAGAAAACACCACTTCAAGTTACTGTAATGAACTCATTATTTATTTATATTGGTGTTAAACCTACTGTATTCCAACTTCTCTATGCTTTATAAACTCTTTTACTAGCCATAGATTCATTAAAATAATCAAACAACACATGAAAAACAGAATCTGTCAAAAACAAAACAGTCTGTAGTAATCTGTATCAAATGTATACTTATGAAACTCATAAAATTCTCAAATAAATTGGTGGACCTGAGTAATTTGTCTATAAATCATCTGCAAAAATAATTAACTAAATATCACTCTCCAATAAGAAATGGCAGCAATTCTCGTGAGCGCTAAAGTTTCTGTTTTTACAGCAAGATCACAAAGACTTTCCCCAAGTCTTCCCAACGGTTCTACTTGGCACAAACACTAAATAAGACATAAAAATCAATTATAACAGAGGCTAGATAAATTATTTATTACTAAACAGGAGCAAAAAGTAAGGAACAAAAGTAAAGTTGGGTTGCCTCCCAACAAGCGCTATCGTTTAACGACCCTAGCTAGGCATGATGATTTCAATGATGCTCACATAAAGGATAAGAATTGAAACATAAAGAGAGCATCATGAAGAATATTACTAGCACATTTAAGTCTAAACCACTTCCTATGCATAAGGATTTTGTGAGCAAACAACTTATGGGAACAATAATCAACTTGCATAGGAAGGTAAAACAAGCATAACTTCAAAACTTTAAGCACATAGAGAGGAAACTTGATATTATTGCAATTCCTATAAACATATGTTCCTCCCTCATAATAATTTTCAGTAGCATTATGAATTAATTCAACAATATAAGCATCACATAAAGCATTCTTTTCATGATCTACAAGCATAGAAATTTTATTACTCTCCACATAAGCAAAATTATTCTCATGAATAATAGTGGGAGCAAACTCAACAAAATAATTATCATGTGAGGCATAATCCAATTGAAAACTAAAATCATGATGACAAGTTTCATGGATATCATTATTCTTTATAGCATACAATTCATCACAATAATCATCATAGATAGCAACTTTGTTCTCATAATCAATTGGAACCTCTTCCGAAATAGTGGATTCATCACAAAATAAAGTCATGACCTCTCCAAATCCACTTTCATCAATATAATCATCATAAATAGGAGGCATGCTTTCATCATAATAAATTTGCTCATCAATACTTGGGGGACAAAAAATATCATCTTCATCAAACATAGCTTCCCCAAGCTTGTGGCTGTGCATATCATTAGCATCATGGATATTCAAGGAATTCATACTAACAACATTGCAATCACGCTCATCATTCAAATATTTAGTGCCAAACATTTTAATGCATTCTTCTTCCAACACTTTGGCACAATTTTCCTTTCCATCATACTCACGAAAGATATTAAAAAGATGAAGCGTATGAGGCAAACTCAATTCCATATTTTTTGTAGTTTTATTTTATAAACTAAACTAGTGCTAAAACAAGAAACAAAAAGATTCGATTGCAAGATCTAAAGATATACCTTCAAGCGCTAACCTCCCCGGCAAAGGCGCTAGAAAAGAGCTTAGTTGACGGGGTGTTAGTTCCGCTTTCCTTGCCTCCCCAGCAACGGCGCCAGAAAAGAGCTTGATGTCTACTACACAACATTCTTCTTGTAGACGTTGTTGGGCCTCCAAGTGCAGAGGTTTGTAGGACAGTAGCAAATTTCTCTCAAGTGGATGACCTAAGGTTTATCAATCCGTAGGAGGCGTAGGATGAACATGGTCTCTCTCAAGCAACCCTGCAACCAAATAACAAAGAGTCTCTTGTGTCCCCAACACACCCAATACAATGGTAAATTGTATAGGTGCTCTAGTTCGGCAAAGAGATGGTGATACAAGTGGTATATGGATGATAGATAAAGGTTTTTGTAATCTGAAAATATAAAAACAGCAAGGTAACTAATGATAAAAGTGAGCGTAAATGGTATTGCAATGCGTGGAAACAAGGCCTAGGGTTCATACTTTCACTAGTGCAAGTTCTCTCAACAATAATAACATAGTTGGATCACATAACTATCCCTCAACATGCAACAAAGAGTCACTCCAAAGTCACTAATAGCGGAGAACAAACGAAGAGATTATGGTAGGGTACGAAACCACCTCAAAGTTATTCTTTCCAATCAATCCGTTGGGCTATTCCTATAAGTGTCACAAACAGCCCTAGAGTTCATACCAGAATAACAACTTAAGACACAAATCAACCAAAACCTTAATGTCACCTAGATACTCCAATGTCACCTCAAGTATCTGTGGGTATGATTATATGATATGCATCACACAATCTCAGATTCATCTATTCAACCAACACATAGAACCTCAAAGAGTGCCCCAAAGTTTCTACCGGAGAATCACGACGAAAACGTGTGCCGACCCCTATGCATAGGTTCATGGGCGGAACCCGCAAGTTGATCACCAAAACATACATCAAGTGAATCACGTGATATCCCATTGTCACCACAGATACACAAGGCAAGACACACATCAAGTGTTCTCAAATCTTTAAAGACTCAATTCGATAAGATAAATTCAAAGGGAAAACTCAATCCATTACAAGAGAGTAGAGGGGGAGGAGAAACATAAGATCCAACTATAATAGCAAAGCTCGTGATACATCAAGATCGTGCCAAATCAAGAACACGAGAGAGAGAGAGATCAAACACATAGCTACTGGTACATACCCTCAGCCCCGAGGGAGAACTACTCCCTCCTCGTCATGGAGAGCACCGGGATGATGAAGATGGCCACCGGAGAGGGATTCCCCCTCCAGCAGGGTGCCGGAACGAGTCTAGATTGGCTTTCGATGGCTACGGAGGCTTCTGGCGGCGGAACTCCCGATATATTCTGCTCCCCGATCATTTTAGGGTATATGGAGATATATAGGCGGAAGAAATACGTCAGGGGAGCCACGAGGGGCCCACGAGGGTGGAGGGCGCACCCCCTGCCTCGTGGCTTCCTCGTTGCTTTCTTGACGTGGACTCCAAGTCTCCCGGGTTGCTTTCGTTCCAAAAATAAGTTCCGTGAAGTTTCAGGTCAATTGGACTCCGTTTGATTGTCCTTTTCCGCGATACTCTAAAACAAGGAAAAAACATAAACTGGCACTGGGCTCTGGGTTAATAGGTTAGTCCCAAAGATCATATAAAATAGCATATAAATGCATATAAAACATCCAAGGTTGATAATATAATAGCATGGAACAATCAAAAATTATAGATACGTTGGAGACGTATCACAGCCCATCGTCAGTTCGAGCCCGTTAACAGCCTGCTATATATTTGGGCTCAATATCGGCTCGATGTGATTTCGGCCTGTTAACGGCCCATTCAAGAGATGGGCTAATTTTTAGGATGTACATATTTCGGCCTTTTAGCGACCCATTTAAGTGTTGGGCCAATTTCCGACCCGGTGTGTCTTTCAGCCTGTTGACGACCCAGAAATGAGTTGGGCCATTTGTAGTCGGACCTTAGTTTTGGCCTTTTTGCGACCCATTTAAGTATTGGACCAATTCCCGGCCTGGTGTGTCTTTCAGCCTGTTGACGACCCATAAATGAGTTGGGCCATTTGTAGTCGGACCTGAGTTTTGGCCTTTTAACGACCCATGCTCTTCATGGTCCAATACCAGCCGGTTTCTCTTTCGGTCTACTAAAGGCCCACAACACAGTTGGGCCATTTACAATGTGACCTGACTTTCGGCCTCTTAGCGGCCCATGCTCTTCATGGTCCAGTACGTGCCCGCTGTCTCTTTACGCCTACTAAAGGCCCAAAGTATAGTTGGGCCATATGTAGCCTGACCTTAGTAACGGCCTATTAACGGCCTGTGAAATCAAATGGGCCCACCTGTTGCCTGCTTCGATGTCGGCCTGTTAACGACCCGAGAGGTAAGAGGGCCGACCATTAACTTTCGGCCTGGTAACGACCCATTAACTTAATGGTCCCACTAAAGTTCGTACATGTCTTTAGGCCAAATTAGATAATTTGAGCCCAATACGACGAGCAATTATGCACAGGACCAAAACCGATCAAGCAAAGGTATGACATACAGGGAAAAACGTTGCACATCCAGCATATATTACGGGAAATTACATTCACTGGGCAATCAAAGATTGATGCCAGTGCAAATAAATGAACAGAACCTAACGATCTACAACATCACAATCTGCAACCTCAGCACGGATGACACCCATAAGCATATGGGCAAGTTCTTGCTGCTTTGTTACACTGTCTCTGAAAACATTGATCAGTTGTTGTTGCGCACAAATGTGCAGCCCTGATTCCTCCACCATTTCCATCATTGCTTCAACCATTAATTGAAGGAAATATGCCCTAGAGGCAATAATAAAGTTGTTATTTATATTTCCTTATATCATGATAAATGTTTATTATTCATGCTAGAATTGTATTAACCGGAAACTTAGTACATGTGTGAATACATAGACAAACAGAGTGTCACTAGTATGCCTCTACTTGACTAGCTCGTTGAATCAATGATGGTTATGTTTCCTAACCATAGACATGAGTTGTCATTTGATTAACGGGATCACATCATTAGAGAATGATGTGATTGACTTGATCCATCCGTTAGCTTAGCACGATGATCGTTTAGTTTGTTGCTATTGCTTTCTCCATAACTTATACATGTTCCTATGACTATGAGATCATGCAACTCCCGAATATCGGAGGAACACTTTGTGTGCTACCAAACATCACAACGTAACTGGGTGATTATAAAGATGCTCTACAGGTGTTTCCGATGGTGTTTGTTGAGTTGGCATAGATCGATATTAGGATTTGTCACTCCGATTGTCGGAGAGGTATCTCTGGGCCCTCTCGATAATGCACATCAATATAAGCCTTGCAAGCAATGTGACTAATGAGTTAGTTGCGGAATGATGCATTACGGAACGAGTAAAGAGAATTTCCGGTAACGAGATTGAACTAGGTATTGAGATACCGACGATCGAATCTCGGGCAAGTAACATACCGATGACAAAGGGAACAACATATATCGTTATGCGGTTTGACCGATAAAGATCTTCGTAGAATATGTAGGAGCCAATATGAACATCTAGGTTCCGCTATTAGTTATTGACTGGAGACGTGTCTCGGTCATGTCTATATAGTTCTCGAACCCGTAGGGTCCGCACGCTTAATGTTCGATGACAATCGGTATTATGAGTTTATGTGTTTTGATGTACTGAAGGTAGTTCGGAGTCCCAGATGTGATCACAGACATGACGAGGAGTCTCGAAATGGTCAATACATAAAGATTGATATATTTGATGATTATATTCGGACACCGGATGAGTTCCGGGGGTCACCGGATAATTATCGGAGTGCCGGGGGTTATCGGAACCCCCGGGGGAACTAATGGGCCAACATGGGCCTTGTGTGTGTGTGAGAGGGAGAGGAGGGTCCATAGGGCTGGCCGCGCCCCCCCTTGGGAGTCCGAATTGGACAAGGAGGGGGGCGGCGCCCCCTCTTTCCCTCCCTCTCTCCCTCTCCTTCCTTTCCCCTTCCTCCTCCTAGTTGGACTAGGAAAGGGGGAGTCCTACTCCTACAAGGAGGACGACTCCTCCCCCTCCTTGGCACGCCCCAAGGCCGTCCGGCCTCCCCCTTGCTCCTTTATATACGGAGGCAGGGGGCACCCTAGAACACACAAGTTGATCATTGATCCCTTAGCCGTGTGCGGTGCCCCCTCCACCATAATCCACCTCGGTCATATCATAGCGGTGCTTAGACGAAGCCTTGTTCCATTAGCATCATCATCACCGTCATCACGCCGTCATGCTGACGAAGCTCTCCCTTGACACTTTGTTGGATCGTGAGTTCGCGGGACGTCTCCGAGCCGAACGTGTGCAGATCGTGGAGATGCCGTACTTTCGGTACTAGGATCAGTCGATCGTGAATACGTACGACTACATCAACCGCGTTGTAATAACACTTTTGCTTACGGTCTACGAGGGTACGTGGACAACACTCTCCCCTCTCGTTGCTATGCATCACCATGATCTTGCATGTGCATAGGATTTTTTTTCTAATTACCGCATTCCCCAACAGTGGCATCCGAGCCAGGTCTATGCGTAGATGTTATATGCACGAGTAGAACACAAAGGAGTTGTGGGCGTGGGTATATACATATTGCTTGCCGTCACTAGTTGATTCTTGATTCGGCGGTATTGTTGGATGAAGCGGCCCAGACCGACATTACGCGTACGCTTACGCGAGACTGGTTCTACCGACGTGCTTCGCAGATAGGTGGCTGGTGGGTGTCAGTTTCTCCAACTTTAGTTGAATCGGATTCAATGAACATGGTTCTTTCTGAAGATCAAAAAGCAAACACTATACCGTGTTGTGGTTTTTGATGCGTAGGTAAGAACGGTTCTTGCTCAGCCCGTAGCAGCCACGTAAAACTTGCAACAACAAAGTAGAGGATGTCTAACTTGTTTTTGCAGTGCGTGTTGTGATGTGATATGTTCAATACATGATGCTAAACTTTATTGTATGAGATGATCATGCTTTGTAACACAGTCATCGGCAACTGGCAGGAGCCATATGGTTGTCGCTTTATTGTATGAAATGCAATCGCCATGTAATTGCTTTACTTTATCACTAAGCGATAGCGATAGTCGTAGAAGCAATAGTTGGCGTGACGACGACGATGCTTCGATGGAGATCAATGTGTCAAGCCGGTGATGATGGTGATCATGACGGTGCTTTGGAGATGGAGATCAAAGGCACAAGATGATGATGGCCATATCATATCACTTATATTGATTGCATGTGTTGTTTATCCTTTATGCATCTTATTTTGCTTAGTTCGGCGGTAGCATTATAAGATGATCTCTCACTAAATTTCAAGGTATAAGTGTTCTCCCTGAGTATGCACCGTTGCTACAGTTCGTCGTGGCGAGACACCATGTGATGATCGGGTGTGATAAGCTCTACGTTCACATACAACGGGTGCAAGCCAGTTTTGCACACGCAGAATACTCAGGTTAAACTTGACGATCTTAGCATATGCAGATATGGCCTCAGAACACTGAGACCGAAAGGTCGAGCGTGAATAATATAGTAGATATGATCAACATAGTGATGTTCACCATTGAAAACTACTCCATCTCACGTGATGATCGGACATGGTTTAGTTGATATGGATCACGTGATCACTTAGATGATTAGAGAGATATCTATCTAAGTGGGAGTTCTTAAGTAATTTGATTAATTGAACTTTAATTTATCATGAACTTAGTACCTAATAGTATTTTGCATGTCTATGTTGTTGTAGATAGATGGCCTGTGCTGTTGTTTCGTTGAATTTTAATGCGTTCCTAGAGAAAGCTAAGTTGAAAGATGATGGTAGCAACTACACGGACTTGGTCCGTAACTTGAGGATTATCCTCATTGCTGCATAGAAGAATTACGTCCTGGAAGCACCGCTAGGTGACAAACCCGCTGCAGGAGTAACGCTAGATGTTATGAACACCTGGCAGAGCAAAGTTGATGACTACTCAATAGTTTAGTGTGCCATGCTTTACGGCTTAGAATCGGGACTTCAACGACGTTTTGAACATCATGGAGCATATGATATGTTCCAGGAGTTGAAGTTAATATTTCAAGCAAATGTCCGGATTGAGAGATATGAAGTCTCCAATAAGTTCTACATTTGCAAAATGGAGGAGAATAGTTCTGTGAGTGAACATATACTCAGAATGTCCGGGTACCATAACCACTTGACTCAGCTGGGAGTTTATCTTTCTGATGATAGTGTCATTGTTAGAGTTCTTCAATCACTGGCACCAAGCTACAAGAGCTTCATGATGAACGATAATATGCAAGGGATGGATAAGACGATTCATGAGCTCTTTGCAATGCTAAAGGCTGCGGAGGTAGAAATCAAGAAGGAGCATCAAGTGTTGATGGTCAACAAGACCATCGGTTTCAAGAAAAAGGGTAAAGGGAAGAAGGGGAACTTCAAGAAGAACAGCAAGCCAGTTGCTGCTCAAGTGAAGAAACCCAAGTCTGGACCTAAACCTAAGACTGAGTGTTTCTACTGCAAAGGGACTGCTCACTGGAAGCGGAACTGCCCCAAGTATTTGGTGGAGAAGAAGGATGGAAAAGTGAAAGGTATATTTGATATACATGTTATTGATGTGTACCTTACTAATGCTCGCAGTAGTGCCTGGGTATTTGATACTGGTTGAGTTGCTAACATTTGCAACTCGAAATAGGGGCTACGGATTAAGCGAAGATTGGCTAAGGACGAGGTGACGATGCGCGTGGGAAATGGTTCCAAAGTTGATGTGATCGCCGTCGGCACGCTACCTCTACATCTACCTTCGGTATTAGTTTTAGACCTAAATAATTGTTATTTGGTGCCAGCGTTGAGCATGAACATTATATCTGGATATTGTTTGATGTGAGACGGTTATTCATTTAAATCAGAGAATAATGGTTGTTCTATTTATATGAGTAATATCTTTTATGGTCATGCACCCTTGATGAGTGGTCCATTTTTACTAAATCTTGATAGTAGTGATACACATGTTCATAGTATTGAAGCCAAAAGATGCAGCGTTGATAGTGATAGTGCAACTTATTTGTGGCACTGATGTTTAGGTCATATTGGTGTAAAGCGCATGAAGAAACTCCATTCCGGTGGACTTCTGGAATCACTTGATTATGAATCACTTGGTACTTGCGAACCATGCCTCATGGGCAAGATGACTAAAACTCTGTTCTCCGGAACAATGGAGCGAGCAACAGAGTTATTGGAAATCATACATACTGATGTATGTGGTCCAATGAACATTGAAGCTTGTGGAGGATATCGTTATTTTATCACCTTCACAGATGATTTGAGCAGATATGGGTATATCTACTTAATGAAACATAAGTCTGAAACATTTGAAAAGTTCAAAGAATTTTAGAGTGAAGTGGAAAAATATCGTAACAAGAAAATCAAGTTTCTGCGATCGGATCATGGAGGTGAATATTTGAGTTATGAGTTTGGACTTCATTTGAAATAATGCGGATTAGTTTCGCAACTCACGCCACCTGGAACACCACAACGTAATGGTGTGTCTGAACGTTGTAACCATACTTTATTAGATATGGTGCGATCTATGATGTCTCTCACTGATTTACCGCTATCGTTTTGGGGTTATGCTTTAGAGACGGTTGCATTCATGTTAAATAGGGCACCATCTAAATCCATTGAGATGACACCTTATGAATTGTGGTTTGGTAAGAAACCCAAGTTGTCGTTTCTTAAAGTTTGGAGTTGCGATGCTTATATGAAGAAGCTTCAACCTGATAAGCTCGAACCCAAATCAGAAAAATGTGTCTTCATAGGATACCCAAAGGAGACTGTTGGGTACACCTTCTATCACAGATCCGAAGGCAAGATATTTGTTGCTAAGAATGGATCCTTTCTAGAGAAGGAGTTTCTCTCGAAAGAAGTGAGTGGGAGGAAAGTAGAACTTGACGAGGTAATTGTACCTTCTCCCTTATTGGAAAGTAGTTTATCACTGAAATCAGTTCCAATGATTCCTACACCAGTAAGTGAGGAAGCTAATGATGATGATCATGAAACTTCTGATCATGTTACTACCGAACCTCGTAGGTCAACCAGAGTAAGATCCGCACCAGAGTGGTATGGTAATCCTGTTTTGGAAGTCATGTTACATGACCATGACGAACCTACAAACTATGAGGAAGTGATGATGAGCCCAGATTCTGCAAAATGGCTTGATGCCATGAAATCTGAGATGGGATCCATGTATGAGAACAAAGTATGAACTTTGGTTGACTTGCCCGTTGATCGGCATGCCATAGAGAATAAATGGATATTCAATAAGAAGACTGAAGCTGATGGTGATGTTAGTGTCTACAAAGCTCGACTTGTTGCAAAAGGTTTTCGACAAGTTCAAGGAGTTGACTACGATCAGACCTTCTCACCCGTAGCGATGCTTAAGTCCATCCGAATCATGTTAGCAATTGCCGCATTTTATGATTATGAAATTTGGCAAATGGATGTCAAAACTTCATTCCATAATGGATATCTTAAAGAAGAGTTGTATATGATGCAAACAGAAGGTCTTGTCGATCCAAAAGGTGCTAACAAAGTGTGCAAGCTCCAGCGATCCATTTATGGACTGGTGCAAGCCTCTCGGAGTTGGCATATATGCTTTGATAGTGTGATCAAAGCATATAGTTTATACAGACTTTTGGAGAAGCCTTTATTTACAAGAAACTGAGTGGGAGCTCTGTAGCATTTCTGATGTTATATGTAGATGACATATTGTTGATCGGAAATGATACTGAATTTCTGAATAGCATAAAAAGATACTTGAATAAGAATTTTTCAATGAAAGACCTCGATGAAGCTGCTTATATATTGGGCATCAAGATCTATAGAGATAGATCAAGACCCTTAATTGGACTTTCACAAAGCACATACCTTGATAAAGTTTTGAAGAAGTTCAAAATGGATCAAGCAAAGAAATGGTTCTTGCCTCTGTTACAAGGTGTGAAGTTGAGTCAGACTCAATGCCCGACCACTGCAGAAGATAGAGAGAAAATGAAAGGTGTTCCCTATGCTTCAGCCATAGGCTCTATCATGTATGCAATGCTGTGTACCAGACTTGATGTGTGCCTTGCTATCAGTTTAGCAGGGAGGTACCAAAGTAATCCAGGAGTGGATCACTGGACAACCGTCAAGAACATCCTGAAATACCTGAAAAGGACTAAGGATATGTTTCTCGTATATGGAGGTGACAAAGAGGTCGTCGTAAATAGTTACGTCGATGCAAGCTTTGACACTGATCCGGATGACTCTAAGTCACAAACCGGATACATGTTTTTATTAAATGGTGGAGCTGTCAGTTGGTGCAGTTTCAAGCAGAGCGTCGTGGTGGGATCTACATGTGAAGCGGAGTACATAGATGCTTCGGAAGCAGCGAATGAAGGAGTCTGGGTGAAGGAGTTCATATCCGATCTAGGTGTCATAACTAGTGCATCGGGTCCAATGAAAATCTTTTGTGACAATACTGGTGCAATTGCCTTGGCAAAGGAATCCAGATTTCACAAGAGAACTAAGCACATCAAGAGATGCTTCAATTCCATCCACGATCAAGTCATGGGAGACATAGAGATTTGCAAGATACATACAGATCTGAATGTTGCAGACCCGTTGACTAAGCCTCTTTCACGAGCAAAACATGATCAGCACCAAGACTCCATGGGTGTTAGAATCATTACAATGTAATCTAGATTATTGACTCTAGTGCAAGTGGGAGACTAAAGGAAATATGCCCTGGAGGCAATAATAAAGTTGTTATTTATATTTCCTTATATCATGATAAATGTTTATTATTCATGCTATAATTGTATTAACCGGAAACTTAGTACATGTGTGAATACATAGACAAATAGAGTGTCACTAGTATGCCTCTACTTGACTAGCTCATTGAATCAATGATGGTTATGTTTCCTAACCACAGACATGAGTTGTCATTTGATTAACGGGATCACATCATTAGAGAATGATGTGATTGACTTGACCCATCCGTTAGCTTAGCATGATGATCGTTTAGTTTGTTGCTATTGCTTTCTCCATAACTTATACATGTTCCTATGACTATGAGATCATTCAACTCCCGAATACCGAAGGGACACTTTGTGTGCTACCAAACGTCACAACATAACTAGGTGATTATGAAGGTGCTCTGCAGGTGTTTCCAATGGTGTTTGTTGAGTTGGCATAGATCGAGATTAGGATTTGTCACTCAGATGGTCGGAGAGGTATCTCTGGGCCTTCCCGGTGGTGCACATCAATATAAGCCTTGAAAGCAATGTGACTAATGAGTTAGTTGCGCGATGATGCATTACGGAACGAGTAAAGAGACTTTTCGGTAACGAGATTGAACTAGGTATTGAGATACCGACGATCGAATCTCGAGCAAGTAACATACCGATGACAAAGGGAACAACGTATATCGTTATGCGGTTTGACCGATAAAGATCTTCGTAGAATATGTAGGAGCCAATATGAACATCCAGGTTCCGCTATTGGTTATTGACCGTGTCTCGGGCATGTCTACATAGTTCTCGAACCCGTAGGGTCCGCACGCTTAATGTTCGGTGACGATCGGTATTTGAGTTTATGTGTTTTGAAGTACCGAAGGTAGTTTGGAGTCCTGGATGTGATCACGGACATGACGAGGAGTCTCGAAATGGTTGAGACATAAAGATTGATATATTGGATGACTATATTCGGAGACCAGATGAGTTCCGGGGGTCACTGGATAATTATCAAAGTGCCGGGGGTTATCGAAACCCTCGGGGGAACTAATGGGCCAACATGGGCCTTGTGTGAGAGAGAGGAGGGGCCATAGGGCTGGCTGCGCCCCCCTTGGGAGTCCGAATTGGAAAAGGAGGGGGCCCCCTCTTTCCATCCCTCTCTCCCTCTCCTTCCTTTCCCCTCCCTCCTCCTAGTTGGACTAGGAAAGGGGGAGTCCTAGTCCTACTAGGAGGGGGACTTATCCCCCTGATTGGCGCGCCCCAAGGCCGTCCGGCCTCCCCCTTGCTCCTTTATGTACGGAGGCAGGGGGCACCCTAGAACACACAAGTTGATCATTGATCCCTTAGACATGTGTGGTGCCCCCCTCCACCATAATCCACCTCGGTCATATCTTAGCGGAGCTTAGGTGAAGCCCTGTTCCGGTAGCATCATCATCAGTGTCATCACGCCATCGTATTGACGAAGCTCTCCCTTGACACTCTGCTGGATCGTGAGTTTGTGGGACGTCACTGAGCCGAACATGTGCAGACCGCGGAGGTGCCATACTTTCGGTACTAGGATCGGTCGATCGTGAAGACATACGACTACATCAACCGCGTTGTCATAATGCTTCCGCTTACAGTCTACGAGGGCACATGGAAAACACTCTCCCCTCTCATTGCTATGCATCACCATGATCTTGCGTGTGCGTATGATTTTTTTTGAAATTAATGCATTCCCCAACATTAATTGGTTCACAAACATACATTTTTCCGTTGCATTCGAGACAGAGGAAACTGAACAGATTCAGATGGCAATTTTGGCAGGCTTGTATTACTGATAGTGGAGAGTCTTTCGACCACTGCATCATAACATAAATTAGGAGGGGAACCGAACAGATTAATCATGAGTTATTGCCATATTAGCTGGCCTAGATTTATTGGAAAGAAACAATGGGGTTGCCTTGCTGTTTTCGGAGTTTGTCTTCTTATCTTCAGCAGCCCGCACCAAATTAACACACTAGCATTGCTATCATTGGCCAGGTCAGATAATAGGAAAGCAACATTGACACATCGAATGTTTGGGCAACCAGACCACACCAGCCTACACCATATTAACACAATATGGCACATCTATCATCAGCCAGGTAAGGTAATACGAAAGCAACATTGACACAATGAATGAATGGGAAACCAGAGCAGCACTACAATACAGTAATGTGCATGATATGAGATAGTACACTCATGCAGCTCAGTATGAAAAACTACCAGGCAATTTTCCTTACAAAAATCAACATTGTTGCTGAGGGAGTCCTGGATTAGGGGGCCTCCGGACAGCCGGACTATATCCTTTAGCCGGACCGTTAGACTATGAAGATACAAGATTAAAGACTTTGTCTCGTGTCCGGATGGGACTCTACTTGGCGTGGAAGGCAAGCTAGGCAATACGGATATGGATATCTCCTCCTTTGTAACCGACCTTGTGTAACCCTAACCCTCTCTAGTGTCTATATAAACCGGAGGGTTTTAGTCCGTAGGACAATAACATACGATCATACCATAGGCTAGCTTCTAGGGTTTAGCCTCTCCGATCTCGTGGTAGATCAACTCTTGTAATACCCATATCATCAAGAATAAATCAAGCAGGACATAGGGTTTTACCTCCATCAAGAGGGCCCGAACCTGGGTAAAACATCGTGTCCCCTGCCTCCTGTTACCATCCGCCTTAGACGCACAGTTCGGGACCCCCTACCCGAGATCCGCTGGTTTTGACACCGACATTGGTGCTTTCATTGAGAGTTCCTTTGTGTCGTCACCATCAGGCTTGATGGCTCCTTCGATCATCATTAGCGATGCAGTCTAGGGTGAGATTTTTCTCCCCGGACAGATTTTTGTATTCGGCGGCTTTGCACTGCGGGCCAATTCGCTTGGCCATCTGGAGCAGATTGAAAGCTACGCCCTTGGCCATCAGGGCAGGTTTGGAAGCTTAAACTACACGGCCGATATCCGCGGAGACTTTATCTTCGACGGATTCGAGGCTCTGCCTTGTGCGTCACGCGGTCACGATGAGTACGATTTAGCTCTACCATCAGATAGTGTTCAGGAGATCGCACCGGCAGCCGCTCCGACCCTCAATTTGGAGCCAGTTGCGCCGTCCATGGACGGGTGGATGGACCCCGCCACGGAGGCCTTACCCTCAGCGGTGATCGAGCCGAACATCGACCTTACCCTGCACGAGAGCCGTGTTGTCAGACTGCCGGATCCTTCTCCGGCCATGGACTCCGAACCGCCTGCGCCCGTTCCTAGCGAATCCGATTGGGCGCTGATCATGGAGTTTACCTCCACGGATATTTTTCAGCACTCGCCCTTTGGTGACATACTGAACTCATTAAGGTCCCTCTCCTTGTCAGGAGGATCCTGGCCGAACTATGTCCGGCAGGATTGGGATGCGGATGACGAAGAAATTCGCTGCCCACCCACCACCCACTTAGTAGCCACTGTCGACGACTTAACCAACATGCTCAACTTCGACTCTAAAGACATCGACGGTATGGACGACGATGCGGGAGACGAAGAGGAACCACTGCCCATAGGGCACTGGACAACCACCTCATCATACGATATATCATATATACATGGTGGACACACCCAAAGAAGGCAATGGCGACGAGACAGCGGAGGATGACCCCTCCAAGAAGCAACCCAAGCGCCGACGTTAGCGGCGCCGCTCTAAGTCCCGCCTAAGCGAAAGTGGTGATACCAGCACAGGAGATAATAACACTCCGGATAGTGCCGAAGATGGCAACAATCCCCTCCAGCACGATCTAGGACAGCAGGATGGAGAGGCCAGCCCTCCAGAGAGAGCGGCATATGGAGAGGCGGAGGATGACAATTACATGCCCCCCTCTGAAGGCGAGGCAAGCCTCGACAATGAAGAATTCGCCGTGCCAGAGGATCCCGTCAACCAAGAGCGCTTCAAGCGCCGGCTTATAGCCACAACAAATAGCCTTAAGAAGAAGCAGCAGTAGCTTCAAGCTGATCAAGATCTGCTAGCTGACAGATGGACTGAAGTTCTGGCGGACGAGGAATATAAACTCGAACGCCCCTCCAAGAGTTACCCAAAATGCAGGTTGCTACCCTGACTGGAGGAAGAAGCGTATGACGCGGCTGATCGGCCACCTCGTGGCCGCGATAGAGAGGCATTCCAGCCAAAAGCTTAACCTACACCCCGACGCCATTCAAATAAAAAGGCATGGGGAAATATGCCAGACATGCGAGACATATTGGAGGACAAAGCAAAACATGCAAGATCGATCTACGGATCACGAGGGCGCGCCACTATGCGAGACGATAAACATCACGCCGGATACAGTAAAAGTAAATCTGGCCGGCCAAACACAGCGGGAAGACTCATTGGAGCTGCGTCGCGATATAGCCCAGTACAGAGGTGCCGCACACCCCTTATGCTTCACAGACGAAGTAATGGATCATCAAATCCCAGAGGGTTTCAAACCCGTAAATATAGAATCATACGACGGCACAACAGATCCTGCGGTATGGATCGAGGATTTCCTCCTGCATATCCACATGGCACGCGGTGATGATCTACACGCCATTAAATACCTCCCACTCAAACTCAAAGGACCAGCTCGACATTGGCTCAATAGCTTGCCAGCAGAGTCCATTGGCTGTTGGGAGGATCTGGAAGCCGCATTCCTCGACAACTTTCAGGGCACTTATGTGCGACCACCAGATGCCGATGACTTGAGCCACATAATTCAGCAGCCAGAGGAATTGGCCAGGCAATTCTGGACACGGTTCCTAACAAAGAAAAATCAAATCGTTGACTGTCCGGATGCAGAGGCTCTTGCAGCTTTCAAGCACAACATCCACGACGAGTGGCTAGCCCGGCACCTGTGTCAGGAAAAGCCGAAATCTATGGCAGCCCTCATGACACTCATGACCCGCTTTTGTGCGAGAGAAGATAGCTGGCTGGCTCGCAGTAACAACATATCAAAGGACCATGGTACTTGGGATACCAAGAACGGCAGTAGTAGGTCACATCGCAACAAACATAAGCGCCGCATTAACAGCTACAATACCGAGGATACGGCAGTCAATGCCGGATTCAAAGGCCCTAAACCCGGTCAGCGGAAAAAGCCATTCAAAAGAAGCATTCCGGGCCCGTCCAGTTTGGACCGTATACTCGATCGCTTGTGTCAAATACACGGCACCCCCGACAAGCCAGCCAACCACACCAATAGGGATTGTTGGGTGTTCAAGCAGGCCAGCAAGTTAATTGCCGAAAACATAGATAAGGGGCCACATAGCGATGACGAGGAAGAGCCCTGGCAGCCGAATACTGGAGGACAGAAGAGGTCCCCCCCACAAGTGCGGACGGTGAACATGATATACGCAACCCACATCCCCAAGAGGGAGCGGAAGTGTGCGCTCGGGGACGTATATGCGTTGGAGCCAGTCGCCCCAAAGTTCAACCCATGGTCCTCCTGTCTGATCACCTTCGATCGCAGGGACCACCCCACTAGTATCCATCATGGCAGATTCGCCGCACTGGTCTTAGACCCAATTATTGACGGATTTCACCTCACTCAAGTCCTTATGAATGGCGGCAGCAGCCTGAACCTGCTTTACCAGGACACGGTGCGCAAAATGGGTATAGACCCCTCAAGGATCAAACCCACAAAAACGACCTTTAAAGGCGTCATACCAGGTGTAGAGGCCCATTGCACAGGCTCAGTCACACTGGAAGTGGTCTTCGGATCCCCGGATAACTTCCGAAGCGAAGAGTTAGTCTTCGATATAGTCCCGTTCCGCAGTGGTTATCATGCACTGCTCGGGCGAACCGCATTTGCGAGATTCAATGCGGTACCGCATTATGCATACCTCAAGCTCAAGATGCTAGGACCTCAGGGGGTCATTACAGTTAATGGAAACACAGAGCACTCTCTCCGAATGGAGGAGCACACTACGGCCCTCGCAGCGGAAGCGCAAAGCAGCCTCTTAAGGCAATCCACTAGTTCGGCGTTTAAGGACCCGAACACCTTCAAGCGCCCCTGGAGTAATCGGCAACAGGACCGCCTGGCATGTTCCGAGCTCGCATAGCAATGCGACCCCCACCCCGGTCCAAGCCAAACGGCGAAACTCGTGCCACGCATACATAATTACGCATTAAAAATACCATGGGTATAGGTAGGGAGGGGGCACAACTACGGCACGCCCCAAGACGCGGCTTAAACCACACTAGGGGCTTCCCGCTTTATTATTTTTCTCTCTTTCAGGACATTAATCTCTGGAAACCCTGTCTGGCAGCATGACTGCCGAACACATGATGCAGCAACCAAGGAGGCAGAAAGCTACGTCACACCCGGAACTCCCAGGTGGACTACGATAACGAGTGAAATACTTGCTTTAATATTATTCCTCATCTTGCCCTTAGAGGGGACATAGTCCTACTTTTTGCTTATTGCACTACCTATATCATTCTGCTCTAACGCACGTTTTTTAATAAACAATGCATTGCATTAAGGCTTTTATTGCATTCTTCTTTATATATATATATATGTTCATTCAGGACATCCAGCACCCGTACACTCTGGTACGGCCAATACGCTAGGGGCTTAAGCATACCCCACAATACGACGTGAGAAGTCCGGACACTTTCAACAGTGCGGCACCCCGAACTTATAGCATTATATGCATCAGCTCCGAATCATGTCTTGGGTCAATAGTTGGGTTTGCCCGGCTCCCATGTTTTGGTACCTTACATTCCGCTGTATCGGCTAAGGTAGCACTGGGAGAACTACTGCGATTTTGCCCCGGTTCTGCTGGGTTAAGCACCTCGGTAGAGAAAGCTAAAACTGACTGTCATGATAAGGCAAGAGACTGGTCGCTGTTCGAGAGGTTTCGAGTCCCTAAAGACTTACGCTGCTTAGAGCGAGGAGTCAGCTCTGTCCGACTTAAGGCGTGTATCACGCCCCGAATTCGGCCTTCTGAATACTAGGGGCTTCGCCGAAATTTAAAATTATAGAATTCTATGGCTAAGTGAGAGTGATAAAGCATTATTAGTCCGATTGCCTTGTTCGTCGTGCTGAGCACCTCCCTCGAAGAACCCAAACATGCGAACAAGAGTGCTCAGGTTTATCCCGAACACCCCAGCACTCGTGGCATGGGGGTAGAAGCCGACGACTAGCCATCTCTCAGATTTGATAAACAACCGAACAGAAGGTAATATTTTAAATTCAAACAAGCGTTGCATAGCGCATATGAACAAGTTTTCATAACTACAGGATTACACGAGCGAATTCACTTGAATATTATATCTTTCATACACTCGTCCGCTACAAGACGAGAACCCTTCAGGACACCCTCATAGTACATCTCGGGGTGGCGATGCTCCTTGCCCTCCGGCGGCCCTTCCTTGATCAGCTTCACGACGTCTAGCTTGGCCCATTGCACCTTCAAACGGGCGAAAGCCCGGCGTGCACCTTCGATGCAGACGGACCGCTTGACGACTTCCAGCCGTGGGCAGGCATCCACAAGCCGCCTCACCAGGCTGAAGTAGCTATTCGGAAGAGCGTCGCCAGGCCACAGCCGGACTATAAAGCCCTTCATGGCCTGTTCGGCCGCCTTGTGTAGCTCGACCAGCTGCTTTAGCTGGTCGCTCATAGGAACCGGGTGTTCGGTCCTAGTATATTGGGCCCAGAAAAACTTCTCCATTGAGCTTCCCTCCTCGGCCTGGTAAAACGTTGCGGCATCCGACACACTGCGGGGCAAATCTGCGAATGCTCCTGAAGAGCTCTGGATTCGGCTAAGTAACAAGTAATTTACTTTCACATGCTTGCTTTGCATATAGAATGCCTTACCCGCCGCTATTTTCTTCATTGCCTCAATCTCCTGGAGGGCTCTTTGGGCTTCAGCCTTGGCATTTTTCACGCTTTCGAGGGCCACGGCAAGCTCGGACTCTCGTGTCTTCGAGTCACGCTCCAACGCCTCATGCTTCGACACGAGAGCTTGGAGCTCTTGCTGCACCTCACCCACTCGTGCCTCCTGCCTTTCCCGCTCGGTGTGCTCCTTGGCCACTCTGTCTTCGGCCTTGGATAGCGCTTGCTTCAGGGTCGCCACCTCGGTCGTGGCCCCTGGCAAATTTACGATGATCCTATCATTTTGCAATCGCGTCTTATTTTATATATACATATCTATAGACAGGGTATTACTTACCCTTGTTCTCCTCGAGCTGCCTCTTGGCAAGGCCGAGCTCTTTCTTGGACCCCTCGAGGTCCTGATTCAATGCGGCAACCTCCGCAGTCTATGCGGCAGAGGCCAGCAGCGAAGCCTGCATATGCATATAGACATACTTATATTAGACTCTTGCGATATTGTTTGATCCTCTTTTCGGATTTTCTTTGTGAACACCGAACAGAGCATCAGGGGCTACTGTCTATGCGGTAATATTTTTCCCCATATTTCTAAAACCTACCTCAAAGCCTGTTAGAAGGCTGGCACAGGCTTCAGTCAGTCCACTCTTGGCGGACTGAACCTTCTAGACCACTGCACTCATAATAGTGCGGTGCTCTTCGTTGATGGAAGTGCTGCGAAGCGCTCCCGGCAGATTGTCCGGTGCCTCTGGATGGGCAGAGGTCACTGGCACAGGAGTCTTGCCCCTCTTGGAAGGAGGCCGCCTGCCCGAGTCCGGAACCACTGGAGGTTCCGGCGCGGTGTTCGGCTGTGGGCCAAACTCGGAGCCCTCGGGGGCTTTGTTCCCTTTGCTCCCGAAGTGCGGAAGGTCTCCTTGAGGTGCCTCCAGGACTGTCTCCCCTCGACCCGGTGCCTCTTGAGACAACACCTCGGCGTTGTCCGTAGGGCAAGGGAAGGTGGCGGTCAGAAGTGGATCGCTATCCATATCCGACGAGTCCAGGGAGCCGTCCGACGAGGATACGTCGATACGGGCTCGGGACGGTCTGCATAATCACGATTTGGCGTTAGGAGAAGCAGTGCAACAAAGGAATGCTATGAGTTACTCTGGTATCCGAATACTTACGACTTCGCCAGGGGCTTGGCCCTGGGCAGCCACTCGTCTTCGCCTTCTGCGGCAGTGGTAGAACTGTCCGGAAGGAGAGTCCTTCCCTTCTTAGACCCTTCGCCCCCTAGTTGGGGCGGCCTTCCTTTTCTTGTCTCCCCCGACTGGAGGGGGAGCGTCTTCATCTTCCTCCTCGTCTTCGTGGGAGGAGTGCGCCGAGGAGTCCTCGGACGATGAGTCTGATATCACCTGGCGCCGGGAACTCTTTTGGGTTCCCTTGGCCTTCTTGGTATTCTCCGGCACCTTGTAAGGAGCCAGAGTCAGCATCTTCATCAGGAGAGCGTCTGCTGGGCCTTCGGGCAAAGGAGCCGGACAGTCGATCTGTCCGGCCGTCTCCTGCCAGTCATGTCAAAGGTACGGGAGCTTAGATCCCGCATAGAGTCAAACTATGAAAAACAAGTATCCTGTAAGATGTAAAACAACTTACCGCGCTGGCTTGGTGCTTCACGCAGAATCCGCGATCCTCGGTAGTGGGAGGGGGAACCTCGGCGCCCTTGAATAGCACCTTCCAGGCATCCTCGTGTGTTGTGTCGAAGAGCCTGTTCAGAGTTTGGTGCTGGGCCGGGTCGAACTCCCACAAGTTGAAAGCCCGTTGTTGACACGGGAGGATCCGGCGGATGAGCATGACCTGGACTACATTGACGAGTTTGAGCTTCTTGCTCACCATGTTTTGGATACATGTTTGGAGTCCGGTCAGCTCTCCCGAACTACCCCAGGACGGGCCCTTCTCTTGCCAGGAGGTGAGCCGTGTGGGGATGCCAGATTGGAACTCGGGGGCCGCTGCCCATGCAGGGTCACGCGGCTCGGCGATGTAGAACCACCCCGATTGCCACCCCTTTATGGTATCCACGAAGGAGCCCTCGATCCATGTGATGTTAGGCATCTTGCCCACCATGGCGCCTCCGCACTCCGCCTGGAGGCCGCTCACTACCTTCGGCTTGACATTGAAGGTCTTCAGCCATAAGCCGAAGTAGGGCTTGATGCGGAGGAAGGCCTCGCACACGACGATAAACGCCGAGATATTGAGGATGAAGTTCGGGGCCAGATCGTGGAAATCCAGGCCGTAGTAGAACATGAGCCCCGGGACGAATGGGTGGAGAGGGAATACCAGTCCGCGGAGGAAATGGGTAAGGAACACTACCCGCTCGTGGGGCCTGGGGGTGGGGATGAGCTGCCCCTCATCTGGGAGCCAGTGCGTGATGTCGTCGGGCAGGTATCCGGCTCTCCTCAGCTTCTTGATGTGTCCCTCCGTGACGGAGGAGACCATCCACCTGCCTCCCGCTCCGTACATGGTTGGAGAAGGTTGAGGTGGGAAATGCGGAGTTGGGCGCTGGAGCTCGAGTGTGCGAAAATGGATGGGCAAAGGAGGAAGAAGGCGTGGATGAAAAGGTGAATCCTTGTCCCTTTATATGGGCGGATGAAACTATGCGTTCCCACTAGCCTGGTAAAACTTGCTTATCCCCCAAGCGCCGTAATCGATGGCACGGTTGGGTTACCCACGCCCGTATTGATGAGAATCCCGTAATAAGGGGGACACGATCTCTGCTTTGACAAGACGTGTCAAAAAACTGCCTCGCATTATGTGCGGGGCTAGTTAAAGGAAACGGTTCGAATAATCACCGGGCCATGGCTTAATGTCATGTGGCCAAAGCGTGTCAGCAGATTAAGATTTGTGGAAATATTATTCTCTCTACGGTGGTATGTGGAACTTATTTTGTTGGGTCGGACACTATCCTTGTATTCATATTCTTCCGTGGTGTATTCGGAGGAGGAACCCGCCTTGCAATGCCGAAGACAATACTACGCGCCGGACTCATCGTCATTGAAGCCTGGTTCAGGGGCTACTGAGGGAGTCCTGGATTAGGGGGCCTCCGGACAGCTGGACTATATCCTTTGGCCGGACTGTTAGACTATGAAGATACAAGATTAAAGACTTCGTCTCGTGTCCGGATGAGACTCTACTTGGCGTGGAAGGCAAGCTAGGCAATACGGATATGGATATCTCCTCCTTTGTAACCGACCTTGTGTAACCCTAACCCTCACCGGTGTCTATATAAACCGGAGGGTTTTAGTCCCTAGGACAATAACATACAATCATACCATAGGCTAGCTTCTAGGGTTTAGCCTCTCCGATCTCGTGGTAGATCAACTCTTGTGATACCCATATCATCAAGAATAAATCAAGCAGGACATAGGGTTTTACCTCCATCAAGAGGGCCCGAACCTGGGTAAAACATCGTGTCCCCAGCCTCCTGTTACCATCTGCCTTAGAGGCACAGTTTGGGACCCCCTACCCGAGATCCGCCGGTTTTGACACCGCCAGTTGCCTTTAACATTTTGCTACAACTGAATTTAGATCAGATAAAGGTTGGATTCACACCAATTAACAAAATACATGCTGATGTGAAAATATAGTGATATACAGCAGGTACTTACATCAGCATTAGAGCATAGAGAATTCCCGCAAGATACTTTCCTCGAATGCGATCCCAGTACAGAAAGTCTTATATCCTTTAAGCTTATTTTCTAAAAGAGAGATGGGTAAGAACTAAGAAACATGTAGAAAATATGATTAGAATGCTATAAAATTTAATGATGCGAGGATACACAGACGCTTCTTAGAATGGAGTTGACATATTTTTGCTGGACTGGAGTGGACTAGTTCTTTGGCCACTGGAATCTGCTTATTATCAGTGGGAGTTGGGTTTCTCTGTGCTGGAGCAGTATCTATGAAAACCGGAGTTGGTTTATTATCTCCCGGCGTTTGGATCTTTTGCAAAGACCTGGTTTGTAACCTTTCAAATTCTAACATAGCCGTCTTCCCCTTGCATGCCTTATATAGACGAATGGTGCTTCAATTATAAAACATGCTGCAGCTGAGATGGAATAGGTACTGAAGAATAGAAAGGCATGACATATTGACATCTATTCCCTCCATCCGGAAATAAATGGATGGGTCTAGGCGTATTTCAGTTCTAGATACATCCAATTTTATCCATGTCTGCGACATGTAATCTGGACGGAGGGAGTATCATGTAAGAGCTAGGGATACGACATGACAACAGTCTAAAAAACACTACTTGAATGTAAAACTATATGCTAGCGGAATACATTACAGAAAAATACTAAGGCAACATATGTGTGTATGATTGGGAAACTAAGATGGCATTGCAAGAGACCGCTAGAACAACACTTCAATGTAAAAAAAAGAACATGGTATGGTAGACAGATGAATTACATGCTGATGAATAACAATGCATAAGATATTGAGAAGCATGATGTCCAAACTAAGCAGATGTCATTGCGATAGAGTAGAATGCCAATACATGAATTTGAAAACATGTTATCATTAATGGAATAGGTACTGAAAAATTGGAAAGCATGCCATATTTACATGCATGGCCAGCAGGCGAAGCACAAGGCATTGCAACAGAGTAGATGCACTCCAGGACATTATATGCATGTTGTACCCATATCAAGGGCCAAGTTAGAGCAAGGACCTTATGGGGTGAATAGGATTCATCATCTTTCTGCAAGTCTTGTGAAGAACTGCCTTTACATGTTCCATCATATTGGGTATCATTGACGTCAAGTTTGTTGGCCGTTACATTGCTCCGTGAGGTTCTTGTGGATAAGTTAGTGTGTGTAATTATATCTGACATGCATGGAAGACAACTAGTAGTTAGATTTATGTGATGAGTGCATGTAGGATACAGCATAAATAGTAGGACTGGGGTTAACTAGCAGCAACATGTCTCAAAAACTAAAGGGAGAACACAGATGAAAGCTACAGAATATTTATCGTTTGTACTCGAGATTAACTAGATGGCCCACAAAAGTATTAAGGAACAACATAGGTTATACTAGAAGTGGTATAATACTATAATCACTAGCCTGTTGGATAGCATTGGCTGATGGATGATAACTATGGAACAACGTTACCTAAAGAACAAGTCTCTTAGCTGAACTATGGAACAACGTTAACTCCTGAACAAGACCCGTAAGAGATCAACAGAACATATAGTGAAATGTGATAATCTATTTTCCATGCTTAGATGAATAATAAAGCCATAAATGTTGCACACAAGTAAGATGAGGGTACAACCTATCTGGCCGCCATCCATAGGAGTGAGCATCATATGCTGACTTGTCAACAGCCCTGCAGTTGTTGTGGGTGTCCATGTCGGGCACGCGCATTCGATGCAGGGAACTGTTGAGTGGGGACTATAGCTCCCTTCTGGTGTATGCTTCCCTTGTTGGAGCAGCAATGGTGAGTCGGAAGACGGTGTGGCTGAAGATGTAGAAAACACATAATGTTAAGAACGACACATCTCTCTGATTTGAAGAAATACCCTAAGAGATCAACAACAAGGTACGAGAGTGGTCACACGTCTGTTGACTCTAGACTAAATTGGGGTCACACGATTTTATTTTACTTTGGTACTGTCCGATCTACGTCGGATGGCTTGATGGCCGTCTTGTGCCTCCCGGCTGACACTGTTCGGAATCTTCCCCGAAGAGCCAGCGACCACCGGCAGAGCAGCCTGCCTCCGCCGTCCGTGGCCCCGACCAAAACCCTGCTCCCCGCCCCACCGCACTCCATGGTTGCACCGCCCTGGGTCAATCCACAAAGACTCGCCGTCATCCAGATCCGGCAGCGGCAGTACCTTCAACCACACAACTCTAATATAGCCATCTAAGCGCTGCTTTCGTGGCGAACATGCGCCCCCGTATCCTTACGTTAGACACCAGCCAACCAGCAGCCTATTAGCTCCGCCGGCTCGAGGGGTGCTGCTTCCCATTGGGAATCGATTGGCCCAAAATAAAAATTCAGACAACTGACGCCTAAATAAAGTGATTTGAGATGAGGGTGCGACCTATCTGGCGGCCCGATGAAGTAGGCAGCTCCAACTGCCTAGTTGGTGAGGCCGACGCAGTTGCGGTGGCTACCGGCATAGGGAAGCAGAGATGTCGCGATGGTTGACGGCTATGGGGAAGCAACGTCGGGGCTCTGGACGGGTCCAAAGTTGGAGCCGCTCCAGCGCCGTGAACAACGGCGGGGGTGAATCGGCTCCGATATGGTTCACGCGGCCGTCGTCGAGGCAGCTCCGGCAGCACGGAGTAAGAGGCACACGACCCAGTGCACGATGGCAAATGGACAACGTCTCCGGGATTAGAGCGGAGGGCGGCTGTGAATTTGGTGCGGTCACCCCCAAGTGCAGGGAATCATCGTAGAAATTCCTAATGGTGGAAGTGATAAGAATGAAGTGCCGAACCCACAAGGAGCTAAAGGTAAGATCAATATTCTCTCAAGTCCTATCTGCCACTGATACGACTCTACCTACACTGAACGTTTGCTTCCAACTAGAAACGAGAAATAAAACTACGTTGTGGGTATGAAGAGGATAACTTTGCATGGTATCGGAGAGATAAAATATAAAAGTAGGTGTTGTTATCATAAAGTTAGAATATATTACTAAATATTATAAATAGCGAGTGTGGAATAATGGTGGATCGATGTGCGGAATTGTCTTAGACAATTGTTAACAAGACCGATAGTCGTCATTGCAATTTCATATGAGGGAGAGGCATAAGCTAACATACTTTCTCTTCTTGGATCATATGCACTTATGATTGGAACTCTAGCAAGCATCCGCAACTACTAAAGATCATTAAGGTAAAACCCAACCATAGCATTACAACATCAAGTCCCCTTTATCCCATATGCAACAACCCCCTTACTCGGGTTTATGCTTCTGTCACTCAAGCAACCCACTATAAGCGAATCATGAACGTATTGCAACACCCTACAGCGGGAATCCCTCACGGTTGCGTGACACGGAGGGCACAATAGGACAGCACCAAAATAAAACATACAACTCATACCAATCTGGATCATCAATCAACCCAAAGACAAAGGATATCTACTCAAAACATCATAGGATGGCAACACATCACTGGATCATAATATGTGGCATAAAGCACCATGTTCAAGTAGGGACTACAACGGTGTGCGGGAGAGTGGACTGCGTAAAAGAGATGAGGATGGTGATGTTGATGAAGACGATCATCGCGGCGATGATTCCCCTCCCGATGACACTCCGGTGCCACCGAGAGAGAGGAGGAGAGGTTCTCCCCCTCATGCTTCCTCCTCCATGGCCTCCCCCTAGATGGGGAGAGGTTCTCCCTCTGGTCCTTGGCCTTCATGACGATGATGGCCCCTCCGGGATCCTCCTCCATGCCCTCTGGTGATGATGGCCCCCTCCGGCAGGGTGCCAGAGAGGGCCTAGATTGATTTCTCATGGCTACAGAGGCTTGCGGCGGCGACACTTCTGATCTAGGTTATTTTCTGGGGGTTTATGTATTTATAGGAATTTTTGGCGTCGGTTTCACGTCAGGGGGGTCTCCGAGTCCTCCATGAGATAGGGGCCCACACCCAAGGGGGTGGGGCGCGCCCCCACCCTCATGGACGGCTCGGGACTCTTCTGGTCCAACTCTTTTACTCCGGGGGCTTCTTTTGGTCCATAAAAAATCATCAAAAATTGGCACGTCAATTGGACTCCGTTTGGTATTCCTTTTCTGCAATACTCAAAAACAAGGGGAAAATAGAAACTGGCACTGGGCTCTAGGTTAATAGGTTAGTCCCAAAAATCATATAAAATAACATATAAATGCATATAAAACATCTAAGATGGATAATATAATAGCATGAATACTTCATAAATTATAGATACGTTGGAGACGTATCAACATCCCCAAGCTTAATTCCTGCTCGTCCTCGAGTAGGTAATTGATAAAAGAAATAATTTATGAAGTGTGAATGCTAGCAAGTGCATAAGTTTCATCAATGATAGTTCCAATCACTTTTTCTAGCATCATTATATACCATAACAGTAGCTCAACTCATGAAACTTCTCATGATCAAGTAACAAGCTATTCACATGTTAAAGTATAGATCATAAACTTTCTTGAAAACTAACAAACCGTGCTCTTAGTCATCAAACAATTGCAATTCATCTTATTTTCGGGAAGGGTCTATGTAAGACCTTTGATTCAGCAAACTCCACATACTCAACTATCATTTAATCTTTCACAATTGCTAACACTCATGTGATATTTATGGGTTCAAAGTTTTAAATGGACACAAAGAAAGATAGGGGCTTATAGTTTCGCCTCCCAACCTTTTACCTCAAGGGTAATGTCAACAATAATAATTTATGAAAACCTACACCCAAGTGATATATATATTCGGATCGCTCCAACACAAAGTGCTTGCCAAAGGAAAAAGTGTAAAAAGGGAAAGGTGATGATCACCATGACTCTTGTATAAGGGTAGAAGATAAAAGTAAAAGATAGGCCCTTCGCAGAGGGAAGCAGAGGTTGTCATGCGCTTTTATGGTTGGATGCACAAAATCTTAATGCAAAATAACATCACTTTATATTACCACTTGTGATATGGACCTTTATTATACAGTCCGTCGCTTTTATTTCTTCCGCATCACAAGATCGTATAAAGCTTATTTTCTCCACACTAATAAATCATACATATTTAGAGAGCAATTTTTATTGCTTGCAACAATGACAACTTACTTGAAGGATCTTACTCAATCCATAGGTAGATATGGTGGACTCTCATGGCAAAACTGGATTTAAGGATATTTGGAAGCATAAGTAGTATCTCTACTTGGTGCAAAGAATTTGGCTAGCATGAGAGGGAAAGGCAAGCTCATCATGTTGGATGATCCAAGACAATATAACATTTTATATATGGGAAAACATAACCCATTAAGTTGTCTTCCTTGTCCAACATCAACCTTTTAGCATGTCATATTTTAATGAGTGCTCATAATTGCAAAAGATGTCCAAGATAGTATATTTATGTGTGAAATATCTCTTCCTTCAATATTCTTTCATGAATTGTTCAAGTGACCAATTCTGCGTTTGCTAACTTCCAATAAGTTTACTACCTATACTTATTATGTGTGAAATCATTACTCCCCATGTTGTAAGCATATGAAATGTATATAAATTCAGATTTATGATATTCAATTCATTCAACCATTTACTCATAGGATATATGTGAAGCACGTGAGTAAATGACAAACTACTCCAAAAAGATATAAGTGAAGAATATTGAGTAGTCAAATAATTAAATAGCCATGGGAGGATTCTTTTTCATTCAAGATTTCAGATCCAATGATTTTATTCGAACAACAAGTAAAGTTGAAAATACGCTCCAAGTAAAACATATATCATGTGACGAATAAAAATATAGCTCCGAGTAAGGTATACCGATAGTTTTGAAGACGAAAGAGGGGATGCCTTCCGGGGCATCCCCAAGCTTAGGCGCTTGAGTCTTCCTTGAATATTACCTTGGGGTGCCTTGGGCATCCCCAAGCTTAGGGTCTTTCCACTCCTTATTCTCCTCATATTGATATCTCACCCAAAGCTTGAAAACTTCAATCACACAAAACTTAACGAAACTTCGTGAGATAGGTTAGTATGATAAAGAGTAAACCATTCACTTTGGTACTGTCAAAGACAAGGCTCATAATTGTTCTCACACAATTCCTAATGTACCATATCATTTCTTTAATGCCTTTTAGCTAGGCATGATGATTTCAATGATGCTCACATAAAAGATAAGAATTGAAACATAAAGAGAGCACCATGAAGAATATGACTAGAACATTTGGACCTAACCCACTTCCTATGCCTAGGGATTTTGTGAGCACACAATTTATGGGAACAAGAATCAACTAGCATAGGAAGGCAAAACAAGTATAACTTCGAAACTTTAAGCACATAGAGAGGAAACTTGATATTATTGCAACTCCTACAAACATGTATTCCTCACTCATAATAATTTTCAGTAGCATCATGAATGAGTTCAACAATATAACCAACACATAAAGCATTCTGTTCATGATCTACAAGCATACAAATTTTACTAGTCTTCTCATAAGCAAAATTCCTCTCATTTGGAATAGTGGGAGCAACCTTCTTCTAAATGCACTTTAGATGATAGTATTATTCATACTCCAAAAGATATAAGTGAAGTTCATGGAGCATTCTACAATTAATATAGACTAACCAATGTCCAAGCTCGAAATATATAAGTGAAGCACATGAAGCATTCTATAAAACCATACTCAAAAGATTTAAGTGAAGCACAAAGAGCAATTCTATAAGATCATACTTAAAAGATATAAGTGAAGCACATGAAGTATTCTATAAATCAATAAGGGATATCTCATACTATCATGCTTCTTAAAGGAAAAACAAAAACACAAAGGACACAAATTATGTGAACAAAAGAAAAACTGAGGTATACCGATAATTGTTGAAGAAGAAAGATCGGATGCCATACGCAACAACCCCCTTACTCGGGTTTATGCTTCTGTCACTCAAGCAACCCACTATAAGCGAATCATGAACGTATTGCAACACCCTACAACAGGAATCCCTCATGCTTGCGTGACACGGAGGGCACAATAGGACAACACCAAAATAAAACATACAACTCATACCAATCTAGATCATCAATCAACCCAAAGACAAATGATATCTACTCAAAACATCATAGGATGGCAACACATCATTGGATCATAATATGTGGCATAAAGCACCATGTTCAAGTAGGGATTACAACGGTGTGTGGGAGATGTAACAGCCCCAAAATTGGGTTATCAATTTTTGTGCTGTTATTCTCTCCTGACACTCATTTTCAACATTTTCTCCTGAGTTTGCTGGATGACTCTGAGAAATTTTGTCATTTCCACCTTCCAAAATCTTGCTCATGTATTTTTCAGTGGGCAAGACCTCATTTGCATCATCCCAAACCCTCTCACACCCTAATTCCAAATTTTTGGAATTTGAATGTGCCCTTTGTGATTACAAAGGAGCTATCATTTCCTTTGATCTGTTGATCCTCCCAATTGTTCCCAGAGATCCTCCTATCTTTCTGAACCTTGGATATGCAAAAATATTGCTAAGTCCAATGCAATATTTTTGAATTATGACTTATTCCTTTTCTTGCCTTTTTGAGGAATAAAATCCAAAGGCATAGCTAGTCATCTCCTAAATTCATGAAAATTGGTGGAGTTGGTATTTATGCCTAATCCAAGCTCTGGCGAGTATATTGGCCATAATTAAATAAGTAAAAATTGCCTTTTTCTATTTAATGCCAATATTGCATTTCTGCCATTTTCCAAAGGAACTACTATTTTTATAGCAGGGAAAAATTCCCACATAAATTGTGGAGCTTGTCCTTGCTATATATTAACTAGTTCCATCCTAATCTCATGTTCCCCAGTTCAAAAATTTGAGCACATGATCCAATGCAAGTTCCTGCCTTCTCTGAAATTTTGCAAAGGAAGTGCTTTATTCCTAACTCCAATTGAGCTATAATTTGGCAGGGTGATTAACAATGGCAAATCACCTCTGGATACCAAAAATTAGCTCAATCCATCTATCCAATCTTCCTTGGCAATTTTTCAAGTTTCTGTTCAGATTTGCTGGTCTGTGAAGGAAGTACCCTCATGGATGACGAAAAGGATCTGAAACTTTTCCACCAGTCTCTAATGATCATATTGTCACACTCCTCCAAGATTCATCTCATTCCATTGAACTATGTGAACACAGGAGCAATTCTTTGTTTCTGTCCACATTTTCAGTTTGTGAAGCAAGTGCGTTTTATCTTGCTCCATTATGGCTGATAATTTTCCCAGGCCTTATCCTACTCATATAAACTATCTCCACAAGATTTGGGTTCATATCTTCTGGCCAATTGCCCTGAGGATTTTTCTGAAGTTTTTGGACAAAAATGATAGCTGTGAAGGAAGTACCATTTTGGTGAGTCCATTTGGTATGAACTTTGTACAGCATCATGGTATGTTCAAACCATCAGGCTTTGCCAAGATTTAGCCTAATCCATCACTCCTAGTGAGTGCTTCATCATGATTCAGTTTCTGGGTCAGTTTTGGTGGTTGTACAACAACTATGGTAAATAGTTGTCCATTTTACCTCAAAACTCCCAGGACCATAGTCCTTTCCACCCCAAGCCTCCCAGACATCAAGTTTACCTTTTACCTTCTCTGGTTTATTCTCTAGAGTGTGGTAAAGTTTGCAGCAGTAAACTTCTAGAGCCTGATTTAGTCATCTCCATTTGTCTCTGCCCGATCTTTCACCATGGTAATACTCCATGCTGGAAGGACTAAGCGGTAGACATGGACTTATAGCCATAAAAACCTCAGAGCGCGCCATGCCAGTGGTGACTACGAGGGCAGCCAGCCAAAACGGTGGTCTAGCCACTGTTGTCGTCGGCATCGCTGCCCCGACCATCTCTGGCCTCGCCATTAATGTCCAACAGCTCCCCCTCGTCGTCGTCTTCCCTCTGGACTGTTGCCCCCCTTCATTTTCTTCTCTAGCGAGCCGTGCCAATGATCGGAATAGTGCGCTCCTGTGCATCGTCGTCTTCCTCGACGGTGTCCGCTTCCTCCTCTTGTCTTCGAGCCTTGCTCGTCTCCGTGATGCTCTGGCGCTCGTCCGCACCCTCCTCGTCGCCTTCCCGCCGCTCCACATGAGCTTTGGCCGCGTCTGCCGACACTGCGTCCTCGCTGGTGCGCGGACATGTCGCTCGCCGCGTGCCACCTCCTCCCCTCTTTGCCCCGGCTATATATAGCCCGCCCTCGAGCCTCTGAAGATCATCATCAGCTTCCCCATCCTCCTCTACGCCTCCCCAACCCCTCCTCTCATCCCCGGAGCCTCTCTCTGACCTCCATGTCCGAATGGCCGCCGCCTCGGCCTGCTCAAATTCGAGCAATGGTGGGCGCGCTTCTCCCTGTCTCCTCCACCAGCAGCCTCCCCGGAGTTCGTAGACCATCCCCACTCCCTCCCCTTGCCGCTGGAGTGCCCTGTGGCCTCGCCCCTAGAGCCACTGCCGCCGCCACGGGGGCTCTCTGTCGCCCTGCTCACCGTGGCTAGACCCCTCCCCGGTGCTCTCTTCGCTGCGGGATGGACGCGACACCTCCTCCCGAGCGCACCGGTGGTCCCAGCTCCACCGGGGACGACCGGAGTAGGCCGGGCAAGTCGCCGGAGCTCACCTCTGTACCGTCGCGGGTGCCCAAGCTATGGCCGTTGCGACCTCTCCCCGACGCCCATAGCACCTTGCTTGGGTGCGGTGCTCCCTTCCGCATCTGCCGGTGGCCGGAGCTCGGCCGGAGACGGCCTGAGTCGCCGGAGCGCGCCGGTGCTCGCGCGACCCCGGGCTTCTCTGCTCTTCGCGTCGGGAGCTGGAAGAAGAGAAGGAAGGAGGAGAGAGAAGCCCCGCGGGACCCACACGTCATCAACCCAGAGGCCGGCCCCACCCTTGCCACGCTGGATAAGTGGAGGCATAATCTGGTGGATTACGTCTTCGCTTAAGGAAAGCGTATTCTGCGTCTTCTTCGGCCGGGAATACGTTTCCCTTTCTGGAAAACGTACTTTCAGAAAAGACATGTTCTGTTTAAACTACCAGGGACCTGTTTGTAGAAGTATTTTGACAGACTAGTCCCTGAACTTTAAACGTCCGTATCTTTTTACCCGTAACTCCGAATCAGGTGATTCCAGCGCTCACGTTCTCTGTTCGTCGAGCTCTTTCCGTTGGTATCATTTTGATTATGTTTTAACACAGTGAAAATGACCATTTTGCCCTTGACCGTAAACAGCCTCCTCCGAGAGAGAACTGTTTCCGGCAAATCTTTCCGCGATCGTTTCCACTTCTTCTTGGAGTATTTGTCGACTCCCAGGCAAGCCAACCTCTTATCATGAGCCCCGAACTTGCATGTTGACTTTGCTTGCACCTTGTGTGTGTGTAGTTGCAGTTGTTTCATATCATTTTCATCTGCAGTTATTCCGTTATGCTGCCTTGCATGCTTGTGTTTTCATGATATCTTTCGCCATGCTAATTAGAATGTTATTATTAATAATGCGATGTCACCACTCTACTTTAGTTACATGTCATCATTATAAAATGATATGAGGATTGTAATGCACCATTGATATGCTATTGTCATGTTCTTTATGTTATAGTTGTGCATTTGAGGAGTTCGATATTTTGCCATGCATTTGTATGCTGCATGCTCATTGTTGCATCCATGTTAAATATGCTCATGATGATGGAGAAGGGAATAAAGTGACTTAATAATAACAAACCTCCTCCGTCATCGATGGGATCGAGTCATAGTGCCGCCAAATCGAACTTTTTCAGTGCAGCCACATTTGCCTTTGTGGGAAGGCCTTAATGCGAGCTATTGTCGTGACCTCTCGTCAGTGCCTCCAACTAGGGAAGGTTATGGGCGTGCTTACCCTAGTGGGAGTGTCCCCGAGTGGGAGTGTTTTGACCACGACGGTGGTTGGGGTGTCTTTGGTAGACATGGGGCCACCCAGGACCAGCCCGTTGGGGATTTGGGTCGGAGTGGCCGGGAGAGTGTCATGGCAGTAGATTGGTATTGTCGGAATGCCGTTGGTCCACCCGAATGGGATGACGAGGCCATGGGTTTCGTGGTGTGGGTACAATGTGCTACCTCTGCAGAGTGTGTATAAATTCTATCGATGGCAACAGTTCGTAGTAGGTCCCACTATCAGGTCTTGGTCGAAATGGAGGATAGACTGAAATAATTAAGTTGGTAAATAAATATGTGATAACAAAAATATGGTGACTTGGACTATGAGATAGTCGTGAGAAGTCACGATGATGTTTTGGTGGTGATCGCCGAAAGGATCACAGTTTGAGGCCAAGTGTTGGTCGTGGTGGTGATCGCCATAAGGATCACAAGTTATTCTGGTCATGGTTGTGATCGCCGGAAAGATCACTGTTCGGTTGGGAGGCAACCCGTTGATAAGAGAGCCCGAGGGACTCGGTGTACAAGTTTGGTTACATTGCATGAGTATTATATCATTATTTGCATGAAAAGAACCATGATAGAACAACAAATGATTGCACAAAGTTAATATGCTATGTCTGCATTGGATATTATTGGTAGTTTATTTTCAGCATAGTTTCATGACGCCATGCCATGCTTTGATTTATATGTTAAATTATGCCATGATTGAGATGATATGCTATGTTTTGCCTTTGCCATGTTAGAAGAATGATTTGATATGCCATGTCAGTGCCATGTTAGTAGATGCTATGATTTTGTTCATGCTTAGTTGATTTTATCATGCCATGTTTAGTAATTGATATGAGATAGGTTGTTGCATGCGCACGGTTCCTGCTTCGTCTTCTACTTGTTTGGATGCTATGTATTTGGTTGTCTTGCAAGTACATTCAATGTACCGACCTGGCGTGTCATGCCAGTTTTGTAGGTCATACCCATATTGTTCGCTTGATCCGTCGTGCTAGGCCGTAACCTTGCCAGTCCTATGAGTTGTGGAGCCCAGCCAGAGTTGTTATGCTGCCAAACCAAGACTTCTGCCGCCATTCAAATCAGACTTCCGCTGTCATTTAATAGCCTTAGGGCTATGCCAAGATAATTGTATGCATCAATGATGTAATCTCATATACATGTATTTGATGAATATTCTTGTACCTGGAATGCTGTATTATGGACCTGTCGTGCGTCAAGTGTTATCCTGGGCTGACGTGCGAAGGCCCCCTGCTCCATGTGGATCGGGGTGCCACAGGAGAGTGGACCGCGTAAAAGAGATGAGGATGGTGATGATGATGGTGATGTTGATGAAGACGATCACCATGGCGATGATTCCCCTCCCGATGGCACTCCGGTGCCACGGAGAGAGAGGAGGAGAGGTTCTCCCCCTTGTGCTTCCTCCTTCATGGCCTCCCCCTGGATGGGGAGAGGTTCTCCCTCTGGTCCTTGGCCTTCATGACGATGATGGCCCCTCCGGGATCCTCCTCCATGCCCTTCGGTGATGATGGCCCCCTCCGGCAGGGTGCCAGAGAGGGCCTAGATTGATTTCTCGTGGCTACAAAGGCTTGCGGCGGCGGAACTTCTGATCTAGGTTATTTTCTGGGGTTTTCTGTATTTATAGGAATTTTGGCGTTGGTTTCACATCAGGGGGGTCTCCGAGTCGTCCACGAGATAGGGGCCCACGCCCAAGGGGGTGGGGCGCGCCCCCCACCCTCGTGGACCGCTCGGGACTCTTCAGACCCAACTCTTTTACTCCGGGGGCTTCTTTTGGTCCATAAAAAATAATCAAAAATTGGCACGTCAATTGGACTCCATTTAGTATTCCTTTTTTGCAATACTCAAAAACAAGGGAAAAACAGAAACTGGCACTGGGCTCTAGGTTGATAGGTTAGTCCCAAAAATCATATAAAATAGCATATAAATGCATATAAAACATCTAAGATGGATAATATAATAGCATGAATACTTCATAAATTATAGATACGTTGGCAACGTATCAAGGGGCGCCATGGAGGAGGGGCTGAGGTTTCGTGGCTCGGGAGAAGGGAGCTTCCGAGGAGAAGGTGATTTGGCGCCCACAAGGTATGAATGGGGAATTGGGAGGGGGAACCATGTCTTACGGACGCATTTGTCGAAAATGTGGGAGGGAGTTACAGTTCTACCCCTGCCTTTAGGCTTCTCGGCTTGTATCTGTGTACTAAGGGTCGGGGATAGTAGAGTAACTTTGCTTCTCCCAAATAGTGGGCACGAGCGATTTCGGGCAAGGAGGGTGTGTTTTGAAATATAGTGGGCGCGAGCAATTTCGGGCAAGGAGGGCATGTTTTGAAATATAGTGGGCGCGAGCGATTTTGGGCGAGGAGAGCCTGTTTTGAAATTGTGGGCGCGAGCTATTTCAGGCTAGGAGAGGGTGTTTTTCCGACCATGGTTTATAAATTATTTGGCACATGTCATTTCGGCTGAGGAGAAGGCGCGCTTGGATGAAGTTACGAACCTACCCTCGATGTACAATGGGCCAATTGATGGGTGTCCCACATAGGCCGGTAATTTTGCGTCTCCCATTTATTTTCTCGGGCGAATTCCACCGAGCAGAGGGTGTTTAACGGTTCGTTCAAATTTTGGGAGAACGAGCATCCACGTCTACCTTACCAAGTCGATTCGAATCAAATTTTGAAATATTAGCTTGCCACTTCTTTTTTAGATGGAGAGATGATGCTCGGGAGTAATGTGTTTTACATGCTCGTTGCTAGCGATTTACTATATGACAAATAGTTGACCCACTCAAAAACGGGAATCAAACCCAAAATGAAATATCTCGATTCAATGAAATATCTCATTCACCAGGTCAAAATAGTGAACTAAATCCAATATTGAACACCTCAATCGAGTAGCATGTTGTACATTATTATAGTACTCCATGAACATGTTGAAAGTCAAATTTATGAACTTGTTTAATATACACATATCTCCGTTCATGTGTGGATTGCAGACAACATGTTCTCCAATTTAAATATTTGAATGCAAGTTTATATCGAAACATGGTTTACATCAGTCTTTGATGCATAAAACGCGACCTCCCCCTCTCCCAGACTCCTGCTCTCTCTCTATTTCTCTCTCTCGCCGATAATCTTCAATTCTGTCGCACACACCCAACACACAAACCTTGTTGGTCCCTCTCCCTCTCTCTCCGTCTCTCTCTCTTTGTGTGTGTGTGGGGGGGGGGGGTCTTTCTAGTTCGCATGCATATATACTCCATCTATAGGTCTCTCTCGCACACTATGTATGGTTCTCTAGTCCAAGCTAAATATCTTGGGTGCACTCATCGTACGCACACAAATTCCTTGGCTCGTTGCCCGTAACTCTCTCACGCACCACTCTATCGTCTCGGAGCTCTTCCTTCTCTCTCTCAAACTCTCCATCTACCTGGGTCACACATACACATGCATATCTCACTCGCACTCGATAGACCCATCTAAAACTCTATATCTCTCCCTCGTTCTCTCTCCATCTCACACGCGCACACACACAATCTCAAGCCTAGCCAAGTATGATGGTTTCTCACTCAAATGTAGGCACACGCAGTCCCCCCGTATATGTATATGACTAGCTAATCTTAGTCTCCATCACAAACATGTGCATGGTCTATCTCGATTTCTCTCGGGGCATCTTTCTATCGCGCACGCACCTCCCTTGATCTCCCACCCATATAGTCCCCTCACGATCTCGAGGGGATCTCTCTATCACAAACACACCCTCTCTCCCTCCCCATGTGTCCATGTTCTCCATGTGTCCCTCTCGACCTTTGTTCCTTGTTGGCCAGACCTCTATTGGACATGTGCTATAGGGGTGTCTCTCTCCGTTGCAAACAATCACGCACTAGCTATCTTCGTGTATCTCCTCACCTCTCTTTTCTATCTCGAAGATGCATGCATGATATGTTTGCATAAGAAACGAAAAAACACACTCTCTCTCTAATTTACCGTTTGTTGTCCATTTCTCTTTCACACACATACTCTTTTTGCACACTCACTCATTATCCTTCACACACACTTGATCTCTCTCGACTTAGGCACTCTCTTCGGTCCATAGCATATAGATTTATTGAAAAGTCAAACATCACAAAGTTTGACCATGTACGTGGAGAAAAACATTTACATCTAGAACGGCAAACATATACCATTAGATTCATCATGAGATGTAGTTTTGTATGATGTATCTTTGGTATTGTAGATATAAATAACATTTGCGTAAACCTAATCAAAGTTTCAAAAGTTTGACTTCTAAAAAATTTACATGCACTGCATTGTTGAGCGTATGGAATATCTCTTTCCCCCTGTCAGCTATCTGACGCACCACTCAACCTTATCGGGACTCCTCTATCTCTCGCGCTACATATAGACCCATCCAACACTCTCCGCCCTTGTTCTCTCTCTATGTGACACGCACCCCTCTAAGTACCATAATGCCTCACTCCATCATAAGCGCACGCACTCCCCCTAAGTATGATTATCTCTCACTAGCCATCAGGAACACACGTATTGTCCCCTTTCATCCATACGTATATCTCGATATCTCTCGGGGTATATTCTATCGTGTACACACCTTGTCACTCGATCTCCCACCCATGTAGTCCCATCACGATCTCTAGGGGATCTCTCTATGACAAACATACACTCTCTCCTCCCCATGTCTGCATTTTCTCCGTACGTCTCTCTTGACCTCTCTCCCTTGTTTGTCAGTCCCCTCTTGGCCATGTGCTAGGGGTCTTTCTCTCTCTGTTGCAAACAACCACACGCTATCTCCTCACCATGCTTCCGTTGTCGAAGATGCATGTGTGATATGTTTGCATATGACACACACGCCTGTTCTCTTCTTTTATCGTGTGTTTCCATGTCTCTTTCACACATGCACACACACTTTTTTCACTCACTCTTTCTATTTCACACACGCACACACACACTCTCTCTAGTTAGGGACTCTCTCACGTCCATAAGCATATGGATGTTTTGAAAAGTCAAACCTCAGAAAAGTTTGACCAGGTATATGTGGAGAAAAACATTTACATCTGGAACGATCATTAGATTCATCACAACATGTACTTACTTCATACTATCATTTATCTTTGGTATTGTACATATAAGTAATTTCTTTATAAACTTGGTCAAAGTTTCAAAAGTTTGACTTTAAAAAAATGTTGGCACTACATTATCAACAGAGGGAGTAGCTCTTTATCTCTCTGCTACCTCTCACGGGCCTCCCCTCTCACTCGAACTCTCTATACCGATTGATCATATGCTCACTGTGTCGGCGTATAGCTCCGTATATTGTTTATTTGACCGTTCAACCAGTCCACATGCTGCCTTATCAGCTCGTGTTCTCTATCTTCGTGTGCTGGCCCATGTGGCAGTGGGTGAAAATAAATAAACTAGAGGCCCATCTGACACGTGGTGAAGTAAACAAAGTTGAAACCACTCGGGGTAGCACCCCGCACACTAGTAAATTGAGGACGCATTGAGGACACACTTCTTTCGCGTGAAGGACACACTCGCACACAATTCACCACTGTGCGGCGGCATGCACAGAAGGATGCAATCGTGCACACCCAGCAGGCCAGCACACAACACACACCAGCACACGTGTACACCGGTGTCGCTGCCGGTTGAGATGGACGGGGAGGCAGCTAACAAGCGGAGGCAGCTTGAGCCAAAACCGCATCTGGCGAGCCTGGACTTCATCAGCAGCCTCCCCGATGACATGCTGCTCGCCATCATTGGCCTCCTCCCCACCAAATCTGCCGTGTGGACCACACTGCTCTCCCGGTGGTGGCGCCCCTCTGGTGCCGCGTCCCCCTCAACCTCACCGTCGACAGCTGCCTCTACGACGGGGATTGCAAACGCATGGCTGCAGTCTCCAAGATCCTTTCATCGCACCCTGGGCCAGCCAGACGCTTTGACATCCGTATGTTCAGTACCAACTGCAGGGTCCAGGCCAAGTTCGACGAGTGGTTCTTATCCCCCGCCCTAGATCAACTCGAGGAGCTCTGTTTTGAAGCTGGACGATGTCGCTCTCTGCCGACGTCCACACTCTGCCTCACACCAATGCTGCGCCGCGCCAGCTTCATCTCTTTCTATCTTCCCCAGATTAATGCCGCGCTCGCCCTTCTTCTCCCTCAACTCAAGCAGCTCGACCTCTTCGACGTTGGCATCTCGAAGCATTCTATGGAGCACATGCTCCGCAGCTGTACTGCGCTCGAGTACCTTCGTCTTGAGCAGATCCACGGGTTCATTAGCCTCCACATCGCCTCGACGAATCTCCGATGGATTTATGTGTCTTGCCGGCCCCACAACAAGACATCAATTGGGAAGAGATCACTCCAGCTGTTCGACATTATGGTCATTGAGAATGCGCCTTTCCTTGAGAGATTGCTTGTATCTGATCTAGAAGGTCCAACAAAAATCAGGATCATTGATGCGCCGAAATTGATAGCGTTGGTGTACTCGTCTGCCAAATTCTCCAAACTCTTTATTGGATCTGTAATCGTTCAGGTACAACACTCATCTTCTTCTCTGTCTTCTTCAAATTCACATTTTTTAATTTCTTCTTGATGTATTTATGACTGTCTTCCATAAAATGATTCCCACAAGCTTGACACAGTCTATGCGTACAGTGAAGATCTTGGCAATAAAATCTATCGGCCCCAATCTGGATCAAGTTGTTGGATTCCTTACATGCTTTCTGTGCACGGAAAATCTACTCATCGAGGTGAAACTTTTTCCTATTAGTAAACAGTAATCACAGCGTAGCTCAATTTTTTTCGTAATTTTCCCAAATTACGATGACAAGTGTAGTGTTCAAAACTGCATCTAGACACTGCACCAAAAGAAATGTTTTTAGTATTTTTTCTCACGTGATCACCTGCATCATTTTTTTGTTGGACTACTATAGTAGCCTAGGATAGTCATAGTGGAAAGTAACTTAGACTAGTAACTCTATGGTTACCCTAAGAGCAAGTACTACCTCTGTCCTGGTTTACTCTTCCTATTTTGTAGTATCAAAATTTGACCATAGATTTAACTAACAAAATGTTAATGCATGTCACTAAAAATTATATCGTTGGATTCATATTTGAACATAATTTCAAATGGTATAATTTTTGGTGACATGCATTGGCATTTTCTTAGGTAAATTTATGGTCAAAATTTTATACTAAATACGAGGTAGTACAAAAGTGGGCTATAACGGCTGTCGGTGTCAAAACCGGCGGATCTCGGGTAGGGGGTCCCGAACTGTGCGTCTAGGCCGGATGGTAACAGGAGACAAGGGACACGAAGTTTTACCCAGGTTCGGGCCCTCTCGATGGAGGTAAAACCCTACGTCCTACTTGATTAATATTGATGATATGGGTAGTACAAGAGTTGATCTACCACGAGATCGAGGAGGCTAAACCCTAGAAGCTAGCCTATGGTATGATTGTTGATGTGTACGTTGCCCTACGGACTAAAACCCTCCGGTTTATATAGACACCAGATGGGGTTAGGGTTACATAGAGTCGGTTACAATGGTAGGAGATCTACATATCCGTATCGCCAAGCTTGCCTTCCATGCCAAGGAAAGTCCCTTCCGGACACGGGACGAAGTCTTCAATCTTGTATCTTCATAGTCCAACAGTCCGGCCAAAGGATATAGTCCGGCTGTCCGGACACCCCCTAATCCAGGACTCCCTCAGTAGCCCCCGAACCAGGCTTCAATGACGATGAGTCCGACGTGCAGATTGTCTTCGGCATTGCAAGGCGGGTTCTCCTCCAAATTCCATGTACCTGTTTGAATAAAGTCCGGTTTCTTGTAGATGTTGCGCTCCTTGGCTTCTACGCCCAATAATGGCCGCTTCCCACGTGTCAAACGAATATGAAAAGTCTGAGTGTTTTTACATTCACACCCCTAGCCGCGTAAATGAGCTGCCCTATTTAAGGGGACGAGGATTTAGATCCAATCCACACCTTCTCCCCTCCGCGAGTGTTCATCAGAGCGCATCCGACAAAGGTCCATTCCACCATGGCCAGCCGTCGCAACTCCTCCCCTCGCCCTTCCAGCCCTAAGCCTGGATATTGGGAGAGATGTTCCATCCTGCATAGCGAGCTAGTGACACTCCAGACCAAGGGATTTCTCCCCCCGGCCTATATGGTCCCGGTTCGGGCCGGTCTTGCTGTCTACAACGGCAGAGAGCAAGCAGAGAATGCCCCTAATCCCTCCAAAGGAGAGCGGGTGTGCCTCGTCCCTTACTTAATAAGGGGGCTCGGATTTCCAATCCATCCATTTCTCCGGGGGTTGCTGGAGTTCTACGGCCTCCAGCTACATCATCTCACGCCTGCCTCAGTATTGCATATCGCGGGCTTTGTAGCACTCTGCGAGCTGTTCTTGGGTGTTGAAGCTCATTTCGGACTGTGGAAGGAGCTATTTTGCCTCGTGCCCCATTCCAAGAAGGGGTCAATGTATCAAGTGGGCGGAGCCGAAGTGTGGCGCATCGCCGGGACCGGATATCTGTCCGGAACCCCAAAGAAGGCGTCCGAAGACTGGCCCTCAGAATGGTTTTATATAGAAGACGTCCCGCTGCCAGATCCTGTCCGGATCGGCCTCCCTGAATTCAACAGTGCTCCCTTAAAGAAGCGCCTAAGCTGGCGCCCATGGAGCCCTCAGAGGGAAAGTGACAGGGACATCATTTACCTGATGGGCCAAATAAGATTGTTAGCCCATTCCAGACTAACCATGATCAGGGTTATGGCTGAATGCATTATGCGGGGGGTGCAGCTACTTCAGTACAGAATTCACCCCATGTGGGACTTCAACGGGGAGGACGACGCCACCCGCTACGGTCGTAAGGGGCCGGATTCAGCTGCCGCTCTACTAAAGATCTTGTCCACTTTGTATAAGGGAGAAGAGGAGGAATTTCTCCGCGTCAACCCTTAGGGTGGATTCTCCATGCACAATCCCCCGAGCTGGGTAAGCGGCCGTATTTACTTGTCCATCTGTTTTGTATTCCCATTGTTAAATATTCAGTCTAACGATTTTAATGCAGGAACTGCGCCGGGCTGTTAAGGAAATAAGCATCCCTCCTCCACAACCCGAGGACCCAGGACGGTCCCTCGACCCGGCCTCCCAAGAGGATCCGGACATATCTGTGGAGCTGATTGATGGAGTGTTCCATCAATTGAGCAAGGACAACGCCTTGGTGGCCATTACGGCCGATTACCCAGGGCTAATCCTGACGCCCCAGGTACCTGAGATCGAAGTCCCACTACCCCGAATAGGTGTCCGCCCACTCGTGTTCAGTTTCTTGATTGCAACCGAACTTTGCAGGGGAGGTTTTCAAGGCGGAAGGCCGAACCTGCAGCGACAAGACAACGAGGGGCCGTAGGGCCCCACGGGCAAAAAAGAAGTGCAGTCCGGACCAAGGCGTCAGCGCAAAGGTATGGCACCCCCTTATCCCAGTTGTTATACCTTCAAGGCATATTGACACTGGCGCTCTTTTCAGGACAAAGAGACCTCGCCGGACTATATCCGGAGAGGCTGCCAATCGCGCCTCCACCAACCAGGCTCCAAAGCCTGGTCCGGAGGCGGAGGCGAACGCAAGGCGCGCGCCAGACGCTCCTTCGACGGAGGATGTGGACGGGTTGTCTACCACTAACTCTGAGGTGGAGAGTGCCATGAACCACAGGTGTCGCCGGACAATTCTTCACGACGCTTGTTTCTCCCAAGGGGCGTTAGATGCCTTCAACTCGGGAGATGCGTACCTCCGTGCCGCTCAAAATGGTCTAGCCAGAGCCACGGAGCAGTATGTAAAAGACATACGGGTAAGAAAATTCTAGTAATTATATATATATATATATATATATATATATATATATATATATATATATACCAGTAGCCCCCGAGACTTGAAATAGTTAGAATAACTGATTTAAGGATCATTTGTTATGCAGGTTCTTACAGAAAAGAATTCCCTACTGTCCAAGGAGCTGGAAGAGTGCAAAGCCCAACTTGAGGCCGCACTAGCCGCGGTAGGGGAGCCCAAGGAGACCCCCTCTGGTAATATACACTTCGAAAGATAAGTATTTTGCGAAGCACGTCATCGGTGCGAATCTGACAAATGAAATTGCAGATGGCGCCGGATTGAATCTGGGAAGGCAAAACCTCCTACGCCAGCTAAAGTCTGGTGAGAAGATGCTGACAAAGGTGAGGCGGGAGAAGAACGATCTCCAAGATGCCAACACCAAGCTGGGCGTCGAGCTGAAAGATGTTCGTACCCAGCTATCAGACTCCGTGAAGGAGAATCAGCGGCTTCGGCGCGGCATATTTAGTAAGTGCTTGAACGAACCTTTTGAAAGAAAGTTCGGCGGGGAAGTCGACTAACAGAGCAATGTCTGTAGGTGTGCTAACAGGTCGTCCTGCAGAGGAGATGCCCGGTTCTACGGGTGACCTTCTTCCCGAGCTCTCGCAACTGCTCGATCGAGTTCGGCAGGCGATGCAAGGTGTCGCGCAGGCCCTGTGGCCATCCGTCTCCATGCCCGAAGGTCTTGGAGAGCTTGTGGAGAAGCTAAAGGGAGCACGGCAGCGCTTCCGATTGTGGAAGATATCAGCCTGCCGTCAAGGCGCTAGGGAGGCCTGGGCCATGGTGAAGACGCGGTACGCAAAGGCTGACCCCAACCACATGGCCGAGGTCGGTCCTGTAGGGCCGGATGGGAAGGAGATCCCTGTAAGCTTAGTATACGGCCAAGTAGAGTTGGCCGCAAAGTATTCCCAGCAGGACTGTAAATTAGACAGCCTGTTAGATGGTATTGAAGAGGAATATGATCAGTCAAAATGACTATGTAATTTTAATTGACATTTATAATGCCTTCTAGCCGGATTGTAGATCATTTGTCATGGCCGACCTTTTCGCTTCAGCCTCGGGACCTGACGGTCCGGAGTGTGTCTGAATTCCCGTGCGGTTATATAGGAACCGGGGAATGCATGGAGACCAGGCGTAGGGGTCATTAGGGCTTGAACAGACAAGTGCCCGACTAGTTATGTTATATTACATGGTTAGTAAGAAACATCTTCCAGGGAGAATAGTTCCGTTAGGGGTACCTTTCCCTGGGCGGCATGCCCTAAGGTACATGTCCATGCTGCAAAAAGAAACGCAGGAAAACATCTGGGGGCGTATAGATAAAAATAAAAAAAGATCATCTTTAGTTCACCGACCGAATATTCCCTTAAGAACGCTAGCTTTCGGTTTCACCCAGTTTGAGGTACACGTCCGGCTGATCCGGCAGTAACAATCGCAGAGGTGCTCCCTTTACCACCTAGCCGAACAATCGGGAACGTAGGGGTAAGCACAGGAGCCAGGCAACCCAGCTTGGCCAAAACTTAAGTCATATCGATGCATATAATGGTGAATAAAAGGTACATGCGGAAGTGTGACACATGTGTTGGGCATGAAGCCCGTATGAATAAGCTTCTGTTTAAAGAAGCCCCCAGGTTTAATGAGCGCGGATAGCACGTCACTTTATGAGCCTTTAAACGCTATAAGAGAGAGAGAGATAAGAAGAGAAATGTAAGATAGAAAATATATAAAAAATGGACAGAGGAAGGAGACAAACACAGAGTCCGGTGCTAGGCATAGAATCTTCAGAGACGGGCTGCGTTCCATGGGTTTGGCTCGAGTTGGTTATCCGATGCATCTCGCAGGCGGTACGCCCCACCAGTTAGGACTTGGTCAATTATGAAGGGACCTTCCCACTTGGGCTTGAGTTTGTCCTTTTTCTTGTCCGGTAGTCATAGAACTAATCCGCCAACGTTGTAATTTTTGGCCCGTACTTCTCTGCTTTGGCATCTTCGAGCCTGCTATTGATAGAATGCGGAATGGGCTTTTGCCACGTCACGCTCCTCCTCCAATGTGTCCAAGCTGTCCTGCCGATCGAGTTCGGCTTCTCTTCCTTCATACATGCGCACTCGAGGTGAGTCATGAATTATGTCGCAAGGCAAAACTGCCTCTGCGCCGTACACCATAAAGAATGGTGTGTATCCGGTGGTGCGATTCGGTGTGGTCTGCAGCCCCCAGAGTACGGAGTCGAGCTCCTCTACCCAGTGCGTGTTAGATTCCTTGAGGGACCGCACTAGTCTGGGTTTGATGCCGCTCATGATAAGACCATTTGCACATTCGACCTGGCCGTTAGTTTGTGGGTGATAGACGGAAGCATAATCGAGCTTGATGCCCATGTTTTTACACCAGAGTTTTACCTCGTCGGCCGTGAAGTTCGTGCCGTTTTCAGTGATGATGCCTTGGGGGACGCCGTAACGGTGTACAACCCCGGATATAAAGTCTATCACCGGTCCGGATTCGGCCGTCTTAACAGGCTTGGCTTCTATCCATTTGGTGAACTTATCCACCATGACCAGTAAGTATTTTTGCTTGTGGGTTCCGCCTTTAAGGGGTCCAACCATGTCAAGACCCCAGATCACGAAGGGCCAAGTAATGGGGATAGTTTGGAGGGCGGTGGGTGGCATATGGCTTTGGTTTGCAAAGATCTGGCAACCGGTGCATCGTTGGACTAAGTCCTGAGCGTCTGCCCGGGCCGTCGGCCAATAGAAGCCTGTACGGAAGGCCTTGCTTACAAGGGACCAGGCTGCGGCGTGATGACCACCGAGTCCGGCATGAATTTCAGCCAGGAGGTTCCTGCCCTCCTCTTCGGAGATGCACCTTTGAAGGACTCCGGTAGTGCTTTTCTTATAAAGCTCTCCCTCGTGGACTCTGTAGGCTTTGGATCGCCGCACTATGCAGCGTGCCTCATTTTGGTCCTTGGGGAGTTCCTGCCTAGTAAGGTAGGCGAGGAATGGTTCTGTCCACGGGGCGATGACGGCCATTATTACGTGGGCTGAAGGTGTTATTTCATTGGCAGAGCCTTCGATTATGTCAGAATGTTCGGTGTTGGGCAGTGCGGTTGGGTCCGGGCTGTTATTGTTCGGCTCCCCTTCCCATGCTACGGATGGCTTGAACAACCTTTCCAAGAAGATGTTGGGGGGACTACATCGCGTTTTGCGCCGATGCGTGCCAGGACATCTGCCGCCTGATTATTTTCCCGGGCTATATGGTGAAATTCAAGCCCCTCGAACCGAGCTGACATTTTTAGGACGGCGTTGCGGTAAGCTGCCATTTTTGGATCCTTGGCATCGAAGTCTCCATTTTTTTGGGATATTGCGAGGTTCGAGTCCCCGCGCACCTCTAGGCAGATGCCCATGGATACTGCCATCCGGAGACCATGTAAAAGGGCCTCATATTCGGCTGCATTGTTGGAGTCTGTGTACATAATCTGTAGTACGTATTGAACTGTGTCTCCTGTGGGGGACGTCAAAACGACGCCAGCCCCCAGTCCGGCCAACATCTTGGAGCCTTCGAAATGCATGATCCAATTTGAATATGTGCCGTGCTCTTTAGGGAGTTCGGCCTCCGTCCATTCTGCGACGAAGTTGGCCAAGACTTGTGACTTGATGGCTCATCGTGGCTTATAAGTTATGTCGAACAGGAGGAGCTCAATGGCCCATTTTGCAATCCGGCCCGTTGCGTCACGGTTGTTTATAATATCGTTAAGTGGTAGTTCCGAGGCTACTGTTATTGAACACTCTTGAAAGTAGTGTCGTAGCTTGCGGGATGCCATGAATACCGCGTACGCAATCTTTTGATAATGCGGGTACCGTGATTTGCAGGGAGTGAGGACAGTGGACACATAATAGATTGACTTTTGAAGGAGGAATTTGTGTCCGTTCGTTTCTCATTCGACGACGAGCACTGCGCTTACAACCTGATGTGTTGCTGCAATGTATAATAGCATTGGTTCGCCAATGTTTGGCGCGGCCAGGACTGGGTTTGTTGTCAGTATGGCTTTTATTTCATCGAGTCCGGCTATGGCTGCATCCGTCCATTTGAAGTGTTCGGTGCGCCGAAGGAGGCGGTAAAGGGGTAGGGCCTTTTCTCCCAAGCGGGAGATAAAGCGGCTTAGAGCCGCCACACATCCGGTTAACTTTTGTATTTGTTTGAGGTCCTTTGTGATATCCAGTTGCGACAGAGCTCGGATCTTGGCTGGATTTGCTTCAATTCCTCTACCGGATACAATGAAGCCCAAGAGCTTTCCGGCTGGAACGCCGAAAACGCATTTTTCTGGGTTGAGCTTGATGTCGTATGTTCGGAGGTTATCAAATGTGAGCCTCAAGTCGTCTACTAGAGATTCAACATGTCTTGTTTTGACGACCACATCATCTACATATGCCTCCACTGTTTTGCCCAGACATGTCTGAATCATGCGCTGATATGTTGCGCCGACGTTTTTGAGCCCGAAGGGCATCGTGTTGAAGCAGAATGGCCCGTATGGTGTGATAAATGCCGTTGCGGCTTGGTCTAGTTCTGCCATCTTGATTTGATGGTAGCCAGAATATGCGTCGAGGAAACACAACGAATCGTGTCCTGCGGTAGCATCGATAATTTGATCGATGCGGGGGAGGGGGAAGGGATCCTTTGGGCAAGCCTTGTTAAGGTCTTTAAAATCAACACACAGGCGCCAGGATTTGTCCTTCTTTGGTACTATCACCAGGTTTGCTAGCCAGTCCGGATGTTTTATATCTCTGATGAATCCGGCCTCCAATAGCTTTGCTAGCTCCTCTCCCATGGCCTGTCTCTTAGGTTCGGAAAAACGTCGAAGAGCTTGTTTGACAGGCTTGAATCCTGTTTGGATATTTAAGCTGTGCTCGGCCAGCCTGCGTGGGATTCCTGGCATGTCTGAAGGGTGCCAGGCGAAAATGTCCCAGTTCTCTCGTAGGAACTCTCACAATGCAGCGTCGACATCAGGGTTTAACTGTGCCCTGATGGAAGCTGTTTTATTGGGGTCCGTTGGATGGACTTGGAATTTGACTATTTCGTCCGCCGGTTTAAAGGAGGTGGACTTGGATCTTTTGTCGAGTACCACATCGTCCCTATTCACCATAGAGCGCAGCGCAGTCAGCTCCTCAGCCGCTAGGGCTTCGGATAGTGCCTCGAGAGCCAGTGCGGCTGTCTTGTTTTCTGCGCGGAGTGCTATGTCCGAATCACTAGCGAGAGTGATGATCGCATTAGGCCCGGGCATCTTGAGCTTCATGTACCCGTAATGGGGTATTGCTTGGAAGATTGTAAACGCTTCCCGCCCTAGCAGAGCGTGACAACCGCTGCTGAACGGAGCCACCTGGAACGTGACCTCTTTGGACCTGTAATTATCCGCGTGCCGAACACCACATCTAGTGTGATTTTTCCTGTACAGCGCGCTTCCCGACTGGGGATTATTCCTCTAAAGGTTGTGCTGCTTCGCTCAATGCGGTCCCAGTCTATTTCCATTTTTTGAAGGGTCTCCTCATAAATGAGGTTCAATCCGCTGCCGCCGTCCATGAGTACCTTGGTAAGACGAAAGCCGTCCACTATTGGACTGAGGACCAATGTGGCTGGTGCTCGGGCTGTTCGGAATTCAAGTTCATCACTGGCGTCAAAGGTAATAGCCGTGTCACTCCATGGGTTTATTGTTGCTACTTGGTAGACTTCGGTAAGACTGCGGAGTGTCCTTTTTCGCATATTATTTGATGCGGAAGTCTCGAAGACTGTTAATACCGTATTGGTGTCTCTGGGGTGGCTTTCTGTGGTCTCCGGAATTAGGAGATTTTCGCCAATTTTAGCCACCTGCCGGAGTATCCAACATGCTCTGAGGCTGTGAGTTGGTGTGGCGTCCTCTGTACTGTGAATTTTACAGGGTCCATTAAGCCATCTGTCCAGTACGGTTCCATGCCTTGTAGAGGGTTTTTGCTTTTTATTGCTTGACCCGGGTGACTGGTGATGATGCACCCTTTTATTTCGGACTAGGTTTGTATTCAGGGCCGGATTGTCCCAAAATTTTATTTCGGTTTTCCAGGCGCTTTCCATCGCACAGTACTTTCGTACAATGGACGCCAAGTCAGCGAAGCGTGTAATATGACGGCGACTTATGGCATTGAGTATTCCCTTGTCCATGCAATTATTGCAGAAGATTGAGATTGCGTCTTCCTCGCGGCAGTCCCTTAGCCTGTTCTTAACCAGGAGGAATCTGGCCCAGTAATGATGTACTGTTTCATCGGGTTCTTGCCTGATTTTGGATAGATCGCTTATGTTGGGGTGGGTGGGCAGAATTAAATCTGAAGCCTCACCCCATCTAAGGCTCAGAGGCCGAGGAATTTCCGAACTCGAAAATTTGGATTCCTGGATGTTGTCTAATGAATCCAGCCCGTCGCCTGACTCTAAGTTCAGGTCTTGAGTGATATCCTCCCCTCCGCGGGTATCCGGCTTGGAGGGATCGGGAATCCGGACGTAGCAAGTCCTTAAGATAGATGAAGGGTCGCCGCATTGTCCCTCTACCACAGCAACGTGATGGGTGACTTGGGGAGAGTTAATCTCTCTCAGATCGGTTTTAGGCCCAATCTGGTCGTAATCTGTAGTGACTCCCAGGGCGGCAAAGAGATCCAAGAGCTCGTTTATGGAGGAAAGCTCCATTGGATCTAACTGCTCGGCGAGTTCCGAGCTGACATGAAGATTGTTTTCGATGGCTCGAGAGGTCATCATCGGCGCAGAAGCCGAACAGGCGGTCATAAGAAAACCACCTAGCCGGAGGGTTTGGCCGACAGCCAAAGCTCCCTTAGCAACGGTGCCGTCTTTAAAGATGGGGCGAGGCATCCTTCCTGATGGCGACGACACAAAGGAACTCTCAACAAAAGCACCAATGTCGGTGTCAAAACCAGCGGATCTCGGGTAGGGGGTCCCGAACTGTGCGTCTAGGCCGGATGGTAACAGGAGACAAGGGACACGAAGTTTTACCCAGGTTCGGGCCCTCTCGATGGAGGTAAAACCCTAGAAGCTAGCCTATGGTATGATTGTTGATATGTACATTGCCCTACGGACTAAAACCCTCCGGTTTATATAGACACGGATGGGGTTAGGGTTACATAGAGTCAGTTACAATGGTAGGAGATCTACATATCCGTATCGCCAAGCTTGCCTTCCACACCAAGGAAAGTCCCTTCCGGACACGGGACGGAGTCTTTAATCTTGTATCTTCATAGTCCAACAGTCCGGCCAAAGGATATAGTCCAGCTGTCCGGACACCCCCTAATCCAGGACTCCCTCAACGGCCCTCCACTATGTAGGCCAAAACACGTGCCAAATTCACTTGTGATGCATTTGGCATCGATGCCCCTCCATTGCTCACCTGGTGCCCCAATCTGGATCACCTACTTTGCTCCGGTGCCAAATTAACTCAGCAATGAAAAAACACTTGCGTGGGAGAGAGAGAGAGGACTGAGGCAATAAAAAACACTTGTTTGGGAGAGTGAGAGGCTGGTGTAGTTGGTTTGATTGATTTGTTTATACATGTGGGTCTGTGTGCATAGCAGTGCCAACTATCTCACATCGCGAGAGCGGTGCCAAAATCTTTTGATTTGACATAGATGTGTATTATGTGGCATACTTTTGAGAAATATGGCATCAGCCACATAGTGGAAGGCAACAAATGCCCAAGTTCTTCACGTGCTCCTAGGTAAATGAGAGGAAAGAGAAAGAGAGAGAGAGAGAGAGTGAAAAAATATCACTAGCCAGCCAACCCTATCATATGAGCGAATGATATTGGTACCTCTTGATGACACGTCAATCTTATACAGCCAGCTGCTCTAATATCTTCTCTTCTTTTGCAGATAAAAAAGACCCGAATGTGAAAAATGTGCTGCACTATAACAATCTCATTGAATGCCTTAATCTCCATATTACAGAAATTGATTTGATCGACTATCGAGGCAGCACATCTGACATTAAATTGGCCAGGTTCTTTGTTCTAGAGGCAAGTCTGCTCAAGGTAATTAGGTTTGGCATTCTCTAGCGCAACAATGGATGTCGTGCTGATCACCGCAAGCGTCTAAGCCTAAATGCCAAAGTCTCCGCAGAAGCTGAATTTGTTTTTGAAACATCAAGTGGCCAGAGACTCAAAAATTTATTTGCCCATTAGTGACTTGTCGGGGCGGTGGATTTTAGTTTGTACGATAATGCTGAATCCACCTAAAGTAATGAAAGTTCTTACGTAAACTTCCTAGATTCCCTCTTCGTAGGTGCATCATTACTCCTAACATTTGTAATACCGGTTTGAAACTTGTAATATTGCCGTGTCCTATTCCTGCGTTTTCAAAATCCTGCAAATCAAAGAGGTCTTGAGTTGGTGATGATGTTGTGCCTTCCATCTTTCTCCAATAGCCGTCGGATCTAGATCTGACGCATACAAACCAAAGTTCTTCAGTTTTGCAAAAAGATGCCCGCACTTGTTCCCTGTTTACAAACAACTCCTTGTCTCTCACAATCAGCCTTATCTCCTCCCCACCACATCTAGAAGGCCATGGAAAATCCTGGCGTGATGGCCGTTGCCGGTGCCGTCCACCCCCAATCTTGGTGTTCCGTGCAATGCACATGCATCTACGCATGGGAAATTATGTCGAACACGGCTAGTTGTAGACGCATACAAACCAAACTTCTTTAGTTTTGCAAAAAGATGCCCGCATTTGTTCCCTATTTACAAACAACTCTTTGTCTCTCACAATCAGCCTTATCTCCTCCCCACCACATCTAGAAGGCCATGGAAAAATCTGGCACGATGGCCGTTGCCGGTGCCGTCCACCCCAATCTTGGTGTTCCGTGCAATGCATAGGCATCTACGCATGGGAAATTATGTCGAACACGGCTAGTTGTAAGCAGGTTATTTCTACATCCATGATGATAGTGACTGCAGACGATGATGCTGACTATGTTATGCCGAACACGGCGCCTATACACAGGTGTCATCTTCGGCGCAGGGTCTTGTCACTTCACTGCGAGGAGCAGCACGTAATAATTTGACCAACGGGTAGTACAGTGCTACTACATTGGTAGTACTGCTACTAGTACTAGCACCACTGTCTAGATTTATTAGTACTACCACATCCATCTGGATTTAGTACTTTGACTAGCAATATCTAGTAATGCATGTCACAAAAAAGGTCTGTCTAGGACACATCTAGATGTGACATAGTCTAACTTGATGTCCACTATGTTTGTGGCCTGTTTTTTTCTTGTCTCATCTTTTTTTGTTCCTTGTCGCTACATTATTTGTGGGAGATTAGATGTGACATCCTTGGAAAACATCTACATGTGAATTAGACAAACTGCACAAAAAATGTACTACTCCCCCTGTAAATAAATACATGGTGTATTGTTTTATTCCTTCCGGTAGATGGCTCAAATCTGAAGTCTCATCAATCAGACTACTATTGTACTCACTGAGTGCTCATCTTTGTAAGCTACCAATAAAAAATTGCAATCAAAGACTACTATTGTACTCCCTATGTACTGGTGCATTAGTCACATTACGAAAACCAAATAGTAATCCCAAAACTTTTAGGTGCGGTGCATTAACTACCCACCTTGTTCCCTGTTTTTTACCACGAAAAAAGAAATCACCCAATACGAGACGTGGTGTGCGTATGCATCCAATGACTTGAGACTACTCCCTCCGTCTAGGTGTATGACTAGCCACAATGAAGAGTAACATACACTAGTAACATACACATATCCTTAAACTATGTTACTACCTTTCATAGTGGGTAGTAACATAAGTATGGTAACATGCAAAGCCTCATTTATTAGGTTGTAGACTCATATTGCATTGAGACATGTGATGTTACAGTAACTAGCTAAGTTACTCAAATTACCTCTCTCCTCGTTAACTCATTGCCACATAAGCAAATTTGTTGAGCTGGACTCGTTGTTACTGCTAAAGTTACTCCCACCGTGGCTAGTCTAAGTCATCTTAGAGCAAGTGAAAAAGAGGAGTGGGCTCTCATGCAAGAGCCGCTATATGCGGATTCCTAGGCCGATATACAGTACATATGAAGAAAGAGAGAGAGAGAGAGAAGATGAGAAAAAGTAGTACTCTTATAGCTAGCCTTGTAGCTAACCTTATTGTACGAGTGGCTACAAGTGATGGCTCTATATGACATGGAAACATCATATAGCCAGCAGCTGGCTATACTATTAACCATGCTCTTGTGCACCATGACCAAGACGAAGGGGAAAGCGAGAGAACTTAATGTCTTTTTGCTAATTAATAGGATTACATGCAATGAACTAACCACTGCATGTCATGTTTGGTAGTCTCGAGTCATTGAAAGCATGCACGACCCACATCTCTCATTGGTTGATATGTCACGAAATAAGAAATGAGGAGGGAGTTAATGTACTATGCCTAAGTGTTTTGGGATGGAGGGGGACGCAGCTTCATTGACTTGCTGCACCTGCGTTTGGGTGAATGACTTGTGGGCCCAACAGGTGGCTGGCCCACCTATCATACAGCCAAAGGCAGGTGCAGTAGAGGGCCGATGAGTAGATGGCCAACACACACGTGAATGCAACATAGTCTGCACTTCTCATATAAAGGCTCCCCGCCAGTCCAATCTATGAAATCCTACTCACCTACGCACCCTAACCAAGGGCAAGAGTGATCACTCCAATCGCAAGATCTGTTGACTAGAAGCTAGACCCATGGAGGTGATGAGCGCGAGCATCAGCCGGCTGTGCCAGATGGTCCACGATGCCGGCTTGCGGCCCGACACTGAGGAATGTCTCTAGGTTGTGCTTGAGGCCGCCAGGGCGAGAGGCCGCTTGGACGACAACTTCGTCTCCTTGTTTGACAAGGTCCTCGTCGGCTTCCTCGACAAGTTCACTGTTGTCAAGAAGCTCGCGGACGACCTTGACGTACGCCTCCAGCCCACACGCCCAGGCTCTGCAATGCCCACCATACTCAACGGCCTCTATGGTGACAACCTCTTCGATGCACTAGTGGCCCTGTGACTGCCCGCCGCCGCACCGGAGAATGTCCACCTCGAGGCCGCGCTCGCTGCGCAGCGCCTGGCGCAGCAAGACACCGTCGACATAATCACCCACGTCTACGCGCAAATCGTCCACAAGGACTACTACGTGCCAGAGGAGGACGATTGGTCGCTGGCCTTCTTAACCCATAGGGCAACCTTGGACGACATTGTTCAGAAGCACGTTGAGCTCGCCGCCAATGCCGCTGCTCGTCACACGTCGGTTGGTGACCCGGCGCACTAGGGCATGAGGATGTCGTTGATGGATCCGTATGTATCTTTATCTTTCCATCAAATCCATGTAGTAGTATATGCTACTACTAGTAATTATCATACCTTTCACATCAACTTCCTAATTTTCATACGTACTCTATGCATGAACCGCACCAGAACCAAACTTCTCATTACTCTAGGGAAAATCTTTATTTCTATCTATCGGTCGTGCCATGGAGCAGAGCCAAATTTCACAAGTTACAAGTTCAAAAGGAAAAGCCTGCCGTGTTCGCGTCGCACCCCACACGGTTTGGTACGGCACGCCACTCAAGGGGGAATGCATGCTGTGTTGCATTTTCACTTACAAGTGGGACCGCAGTTGAGAAAACCGACTATCGGCAAACCCTCACCCCTCCCACCGCGTGATGGCTGAGAAAACAGGAGGGAGAAGAGATGGCTGTAGCATGGACTCCAAGAAAATTGGTGTCGGATGGGACTCGTGTGGGTGGCGTGTGCCGTACTGGTAGATGTGAATGCTAGTTATGGCCCATGCCATCCCACTATATCGAGCCTATATCAAGGTGCTGGTTATGTAGAACAAATTTCCTGGAGTCCGCGCTCAACCCTCCTCTATCTCTCTTCTCATCCAGCCAGCAGACGCACGGAGCCCATCATCTGTTTGCTCACATGCGGTCCCACATGTCAGTGAAAACGTAAGAGGACCCACTGAACCCGCACATCTTTCACCTCGACGTGCTGGTGATGAAAAACAAATCCAATAAAGATCTTCGGTGGCCGCTTTTGGAGTTACTCAAGAGTAGTAAGATTCTATTTATAGTTTAACCCAAGATGCACACGTGGCTTCAGCTAGCACTCCATTTTCTTGCATGACACGACCTGGATGCTGGATGTCCCACATGTCGGCAAAAGGAGGAAGAACTCGACCAAATCTTCTCCACATTTAGACCAGAGGACTAGGAAACATGGCAAGCCCTGTGCCTACATCAAACTACGTACAAGCCCACCTCGCACAGTCATGCTATCACCATATTTCTCGGCCTCCGTGCGACACCTAGCTCTAGTTGATCTAATGAGAACTAACTATTGATTGGCTCTATGTGATGTAGCAACTTCATACTACTACGTATGCTGGCTATACTACTACGGCACTAACACTCCAAGAAGTGAGTCGAAAACCATTTATAAATTGATTTTATGACATGCATATGCAAATGTACCATTCATTACATACAACAAGTCATCAACACACAAAGACAATGAGGATACATGTTGGATTATAGATTAGTTCCAACAAAACATTCTAGTAAATACTGAAGTTTTCATCACACAACAAATAACAAGCAATGAAATGAACTTCAGCTCAACCACTCCTGGGCCTTGGAAACGCTTTCTTTGAACCAGAAGAGTTTCTCTAGGAAGGGCCAGCTACTGTCAATCTCGAGACCAACGCAGGACTGATCATCCAGGCTAAAGCGGCCTATTTCATGACCCATATTGTTGGGGATATTACTACTGGAGGTAAACCGGCCTTGGGTAGCCGGGTTGACTCTTTGAAGATTAGAAGCCCATGAAGATGTAAGGATGCTAGCGCTTTACGGAGGGCCCAAAGGCGAGTTGCAGTATGTAAATGTAAACCGGCCCAGTCATGTAACTTGTATAGTAAGATAGAAAGAGAGAGGCCGAACCGGATACGTTTATAAACCAGCTTCGGGACTCTGTAGCCCGGCGGGCGTCAACCTATGTATATAAAGGGACGACCCGACCGCAGTTTAGAGACAGACAACAACAACTCGAAAGCCAGACAAAGCGGATTCGCTCCCTGGCCTTCGAAACCCTAGCAATACCAATCACAACTAGACGTAGGCTTTTACCTTCAATGAAGGGGTCGAACTAGTATAAACTCCCGTGTCCCCTTGTCCGGTTTAACCCCTTTTAGCTAACCCGTTGCGATGGATCCACAACTAAGTCCTTTCACGAGGACATCTGCCGTGACAAACCCACGACACATATTGTGATAGCCACGGTAGGGAAGCATAGCAATGCCCGAGGTATAGATACAATTGCTTTTCAAAAATGGTAGTAACGTTGTGTCAACAGCAACTGGATCGCCTTTCACCATGATTGGATAGTTTTGTCCAAGGAAGAGCGAGTTTCCTCCAAGAGTATCAATACTAAACCAGGGAGAAGGTGTTGGCGCTAGCACAGTAGTATCCGTCCCGAATACCCTCCAACGGATGTTGGAATAGGTCCGAAGAGTGCGACCATGGGAGACAACACCTGCTTCCTTAGTCACTTCAGCGGTGCCCTGTATACAGACAAGAAGAGGCGATCCATCGGAATAAGTTGCCAGGCGCCACTAAGTACTCCTACATGGGTCCTCATGCTCGTGATCATCATCATTGTCATCTCCCCCTTGGTTATAAAAATTTTCAAGTATAGGTGGTGGAATGTTCACAGGACCTTGGAAACACAAGAAGGTTAATTAGTAAAGGGAAACTAGCTAACCCGCATGCATGTGTATGAAACAATTATAATTATGATGGAAGATAAACATATCGAAAGCATAAGGATTCCATGCAAAAATAGTGCCACGAGTGGTGGCAGCAAACACAAGACCCTCGTATTGAATTGCATCACAGTACTCATCCGTGTATAGAAACTGATTTTTGAGCAATATCCATCAAGTCGAACCTTGAAGGACGACAACAAGCTTGTCGAAGATAGAGACAACACAAGCATTCCTATAACCCCAAGAGCGGTTGGGAACTCGACAAATTGCTATCTTTTGTAGACAAAAGTCACCATGATCGTAGTTGAACGTATGTAGAATACCGATGTGCTCAACCTCTGGGAAGTCTGAGATTTTTGGAAGTGGAACCCGGTGACGAGTGTACACGTTCACAAGTTCCCACACGCAGTTGTACCCAATATAAACAACCCGATCTCCATTTGCGCCTGTCCAAGCCTTACCCTCAAGCGATGGCATCTTAACATCACACATATCATTATCAAGCGGCACCAACTTGCACAAGGCGAGGCCTCCGTCATCCGCGCGCCAGTGAGCAGGGTCACGGTGAAGAAGATAGGGGAGATCAAACCGCTCCTGGACCCTTGGGTTCCTTGTAATGATGTTATTAGTTGAGTCGAGAATGGTATTGAACGAACCTACCATGCTAGCCGAGGTGATGACGTCGCACCGATCAATGAGTTCCTCCACCACGTCATCATTCAGACCGGGGCAAGAATAACGGGGTCGTTTCTGGTCTGTTCCCTCCATGGACAAGACGATCGAACAATGGCAGAAGGAAGGGTGAAGGCAAATGGAGGAGGGAGGAAGAGCATGCGGTAGATGTTCCAAATCGAGAGGGAAAGGTGAAGAGTCGATGGATGGTTGCCACGGTACACGAATAGGCTCCCTGGCCTACATAGACGTCCGTTTGGAAATTGTACAAAAGGACTCACCATCATCTCTCTGACATATTGGAACGGGATGACATGTCAACGAAGAGGCTAGTGGGGAGCAGACAGTTGCCACAGAGGTCACACACTGACGATAAGGCCGTCCTGTCAGACCTAGCGCCGACGCGGGATGGCTTCCGTCCCCCACACGAGCGAAGCCACTTCGCACCCCACATGGTTGGTCCGCCACGCCGCTAGGCCAACTCCAGTGCGTGCAGCTTGGACGCACGCTCGCTTAGCCCCCGTTCACTCGACGCCCCAGAGCTACCCAACCACGGCTACATTTTTTGCGCACCCGGTGGCCAGATTTGGAGCGGATCCGGTCGGGCTTGAGCTCGCCCAGCTGTGGGAGGCCGCGCCGCGCCATGGACTGGCCGGGCACCGGGCCGGAAGGCCCCGGCAAGGACGCAAGACCGCATGCAGGTACTGACTCCTCCTCTAGCCGCTGGGATCTACACCGCCGGTGGTCCGCCGACAGATACATGAATGGCGGTTGGCCGGGCTCGGTGCTGGCCCAAAAGCTCGTCGGTGCACCGTTGCCACTCATTACGTGCGACGACTGCCCAAAGAAGGTCTTGCGCCACATTTCTACAACGCCAGAACATCCTGGATGGGTGTTCATCAAGTTCTCAACCGGTGGGGTATGTGCTACTTTAGCTTCGGTTGTGCTCTCGGATTAGACTAGTTGTGCTAACTTAAAATTTTATTGTGTAGAATGGATGCAAGTTTTGGTATTGGGAAGAAGAGTACATCGATATATTGATAGAGCGCAATTTAGTAGATGTTTCTAGCACTTTTAGCTAGCATAGAGGCTAGAGATGAGACTAGTGCACTTGTTGATAGAATAGAGGCTAGACATGAGACTAGATGCGAGGAAGCAATGTCTACTTCTTTACACTCGAAGAAGAAAGAAGCACGCAAGGTCGAGCCTCCACAGATCAAAATTGAATGCATCGAGAAGGCACTAATCCAACTTACATGAGCAGTTATGGAAGTTGGATATTGAGGGAGTCCTGGATTAGGGGGTCTCCGGACAACCGGACTATTGAACTATGAAGATACAAGATTGAAGACTTCGTCCCGTGTCCGGATGGGACTCTCCTTGGCGTGGAAGGCAAGATTGGCAATACGGATATGTAGATCTCCTCCCTTGTAACCGACTCTGTGTACCCCTAGCCCCCTCCGGTGTCTATATAAACCGAAGGGTTTAGTCCGTAGGACAACAACAATCACACCATAAGCTAGATTCTAGGGTTTAGCCTCTATGATCTCATGGTAGATCAACTCTTGTAATACTGATATCATCAAGATCAATCAAGCAGGACGTAGGGTATTACCTCCATCAAGAGGGCCTGAACCTGGGTAAACATCGTGTCCCCCGCCTCCTGTTACCATCCGCCTTAGACGCACAGTTCGGGACCCCCTACCCGAGATCCGCCGGTTTTGACACCGACATTGGTGCTTTCATGGAGAGTTCCACTGTGCCGTCACCGTAAGGCTTGATGGTTCCTTCGATCATCGGTAACGATGCGGTCCAGGGTGAGGTTTTCCTCCCCGGACAGATCTTCGTATTCGGCGGCTTCGCACTGCAGGCCAACTCGCTTGGCCATCTGGAGCAGATCGAGAGCTACGCCCCTGGCCATCAGGTCAGGTTCAAAAACTTAAACTACACTGCCGACATCCGTGGAGACTTCATCTTCGACAGATTCGAGCCCATGTCAGGTGCGCCACACAATCACGACGAGCATGACGTAACTCTGCTGTCGGATAGTGTTTGGGAGATCACACCTACAACTACTCTGGCCCTCAATCCGGAGCAAATTGTGCCATCCAAGGACCGGGGGATAGACCCTGCCATGGAGGCCGCACTCTCAGTGGCGATGGAGCCGGATACTGACTTCACCCCTTACGAGAGCCATGTTGCCGAACCACTGGATTCGTCTCCGGCCATGGACTCCGAGCCGTATGCGTCCGTGCCTATTGAATCTGATTGGGATATCTTTCAGCACTCACCTTTCGGCAACGTGCTAAATTCATTAAGGTCTCTCTCCTTGTCAGGAGATCCTTGGACAAACTATGTCCGGCTAGAATGGGATGTGGACGATGAAGAAATTCACTGCCCACCCACCACCCACTGAGTAGCCTCTGTTGACGATTTAACCGACATGCTCGATTCCGACTCCAAAGACATCGACGGCATGGACGACGATGCAGGAGAGGAACAGGAACCAGTGCCCACAGAGCACTGGACATCCACTTCATCACATGACATATACATGGTGGATACACCCAAAGAAGGCAATGGCGACAAGACAGCGGAGGATGACCCCTCCAAGAAGCAAACAAAGCATCGGCGTAGGTGCCGCTCCAAATCCCGCCTCGACAAAAACAACGATAACAGCGCAAGAGAAAATAACACTCCAGTCGACTCCAGAGGAAAGGACGACCACATTGACCCGACGGCAGAGCATGATGAAACTGCAAACGGCGAACATAGTACGGATCCAATGTCTGAACATGGCGACGCTGCAGATAAACCTCATCAACCCCCCTCTGGGGAGGAAAACAGTCCGGACGAAGATGCACATATCATCCCGGAAAGGCACTTGGAACAAGAGAACCTCCGCAGCAGGCTTATTGCCACAACGAGGAGTCTGAATAAGTAGAATCAAAGGCTTAAGGCCACACAAAATACACTCAACATCAGGTGGAACAAAGTGCACAACAATGAAGAAAAGTATGGTGGAAGTTACCACACAAAGAGCTATCCAAAGCGCAAGCTATTACCTGAATTCGACGATGAGGCCATAGAGCCCACACAGCCGAAAAATAAAATGGCCAACCGGCCGGATCAACCACCTTGTGGCCACGATAGAGCGGCTAACAAGGCCGCACATAAGTCAACACACGATCTACGTGATGACTTGTGCCAAAAATCTAGTATGACCAGATCCATCTATGGATCTAGGAAGCGCGCTCCGGCACAAAATCAAAATCGAATACTACAACCGTCCGAACGCCATGATACATCCAAATACAGGGGTGCCACACACCCCCTATGTTTCACTGATGAGATGCTGGACCACGAATTTCCAGAAGGATTCAAACCAGTGAACATAGAGGCGTACGATGGGACCACAGACCCTGGGGTCTGGATTGAGGAGTTTATCCTCCATATCCATATGGCTCGCAGAGACGATCTCCATGCCATCAAATACTTGCCCCTCAAGCTTTAAAGGACCAGCTCGGCACTGGCTGAAAAGCCTCCCCGAAAACTCAATTGGAAGTTGGGAGGAGCTCGAGGATGCTTTTCGGGCCAATTTTCAAGGGACCTATGTCCGACCTCCGGGTGCAGACGATTTAAGTCATATAATTCAACAGCCCGGAGAGTCAGCCCGAAAGCTTTGGAACATGTTTCTCACTAAGAAGAACCAAATCGTCGACTGTCCAGACGTTGAAGCCTTAGCAGCTTTCAAGCACAACGTCCGAGACGAATGGCTCGCCAGACACCTCGGCCAAGAAAAACTGAGAACAATGGCAGCCCTGACAAGCCTTATGACCCACTTTTGCGCGGGCGAAGATAGCTGGTTATCCCGCAGCAGCACCAGCGACCCAAGCACATCCGAAGTCAGGGATGGCAATGGAAAACCACGACGCAGTAAAAGCAAGTGTCGAAATAAAGAAGACAACCTAGATAATACGGTGGTAAATGCCGGATTCAGGGGCTCTCAACCAAGTCAGCGGAAAAAGCCTTTCAAAGGCAGCAGAGATGGACCCTCCAGCCTAAACAAAATTCTAGACAAACTATGTCAGATTTATGGCACCCCCGATAAACCTGCAAATCACACCCACAGAGAATGCTGGGTCTTCAAGCAGGCCGGTAAGCTAAACGCCGAACACAAGGGGAGGGAGACACCAAGCGAAGACGAGGACGAACCTCGCCAGCAAAGCACTGGAGGACAGAAAAAATTCCCACCAGAGGTCAAAACAGTAAACATGATCCACATGACGAAGAGGAGAAGCAAACATGCACTCCGAGCCATACTCGCCGTAGAGCCCGTCACCCCTAAGTTCAACTCCTGGTGGGCCTGCCCGATCACTTTTGATCGCAGGGATCACCCAACAAGCATCCGGCATGAAGGATTGGCTGCCTTGGTGTTAGACCCAATAATAAACGGATACCATCTCACACGGGTCCTTATGGACGGCAGCAGTGGTCTAAATCTGATATATCAGGACACAGTCCGCAAAATGGGGATAGACCCGACAAAAATCAGCCATAATAATACTACCTTCAAGGGAGTAATACCAGGCCCAGAGGCCCGCTCCATGGGCGCTCTAATAAAAGAGGTTGTATTCGGTTCACCCGACAACTACCGAAGTGAGAAGTTAGACTTCGATATTGCTCCATTCCGAAGCGGCTATCAAGCACTACTCGGAAGAACAACTTTCGCTCATTTTATTGCGGTGCCACATTACGCTTCTCTTAAGCTTAAGATGCCTGGTCCGCGTCGCACCATCATAGTTGGTGGAAATATTGAGCGGTCTCTACGCACGGAAGAACGTGCGGCAGCTTTAACAGCCGAGCACTAGACGGCCTCACCAACCAGAATAAATGACAGGTCGTCAAGACCGCAGACACGGTTAGACGAGTCCGGCACATCACTAGATATACCTGAGATTGGTTTGATGGTTAGACCCTCATAGACGGTACCAGGGGCTTCCCGCGTGTAATCAGGGCTAGTTCGGCTCAACTTGACTTATCTTGAATTTTAATGGTTTATCGAGAATAACCAATTTTTTTTGGCACGACAACTTTCAACTAAGTCTTCTCTTTGACAGATGAAAATCGTGCTACACCCGTCCAGGACACGGCACAATGGAGACATAGGCGCAGACGTGTAGCAGGGACCCGCTCAAAGGTTTCTTTTCAGATTAAGACCCTGCGTAAACCTTTTTTACTGTCTCTTGTTGTTCACATCCCCAGGATACTCAATACAACCGAGAAGGATGCTGACGTTATCGGCATTTCGCCACATCAGAATATTGCACGTACCTGGACACTCGGGGTTTATTATTAAGGGCATTATTCAGCCCGACATATGTTATAAAGACTGAATACCTTAGGGAGTGTTCGGCGTCGCGAGTTTGGCCTTATATGCATCAGCTCCGAATCATGTCTTTGGTCAAATGTTGGGTTTGCCCGGCTCCCGTGTTTTTCTACCTTACGTTCCGCTCTACCAGCTAAGGCGGCACCGAGAGAACTACTGCGATTGTGCCCTGGTTCATCCGGATGAGCACCTCAGTAGAGAAAGCCGAAAACTGACTGTCATGATAAAGCGCGAGACTGGTCAACCACTCGATGACTTAGCAGAATCTTCAGGATTCCTCCGCATTAACGAAGGGCCGTTTCCCGGTCATGGACGTACGTGCATCGTATTCGGACAAGCGCGGAAGTACCAGGGGTTATATAGTAGTCCCACAACTCCTATGGCTAAGTGAAAGTGTTAAAGCAATATAGTCCGATTGCCTCGTTCGCTGCGCTACCACCCCCTTAATGGACCAAGACGTTGGATCAAGTGTGAATACACGTTTTTTGCGAACACCCCCGCATTATATGCGTGGGGGCTGAAGCCGACGACTGCAAACTTTCAGGTTATATACATATATACATAAACGGCCGCACAGGAGGCATCATAATACTTTCACGCAAAAGTATAAACACAACCTTTATAATTCAATAAAACATTATTTTTACAATGGGAATATATGTCACTAGAACATAATATTCTTAGAGCACTGAGCCTCTATTAAACGAGCGCCTTCAATGACTTCTTCAAAATAATGCTCGGCAGACCCTCGGCCTACGGCTGAACTCTGGGTTGCAATAGCGGTGGCCTCCATCTCTGCCCAGTATGTCTTGACACGGGTGTAACACCCCGGATATGATTTACCCAATATGTAGTCCAACTCTTGCCGTTTCCGGCCTTAAGTTATTTTATTTTCTCGGGTTCGGGTGTTTGTCTCCGTGTGTTGTTGTTGTTATGCATCTCATATCATGTCATCATGTGCATTGCATTTGCATACGTGTTCGTCTCATGCATTCGAGCATTTTCCCCGTTGTCCGTTTTGCATTCCGGCGCTCCGTTCTCCTCCGGTGGTCATTTTTACCTTTCTTTCGTGTGTGGGGATTAAACATTTCTGGATTGGACCGAGACTTGCCAAGCGGCCTTGGTTTACTACTGGTAGACCGCCTGTCAAGTTTCGTACCTTTTGGACTTCGTTTGATGCTCCAATGGTTAACCGAGGGACCGAGAAGGCCTCGTGTGTGTTGCAGCCCAACACCCCTCCAAGTTGGCCCAAAACCCACCAAAACCCTCTCCATCATCTAGAGCGTTCGATCACGATCGCGTGGCCAAAAACCACACCTCATTTGGACTCTCCTAGCCCCCTCTATGTCTATATAAAGACCCCTCCGAAACTCTCCTTCTCCTTCCCCCTGAAACCCTAGATCCACCCACCTCGCGCGCAATCAGACACGTCTGGCCGCAACCGGACACGTCCGCCGCCTTCGCCGACCAACCCGGTGCCGCCACCTGTCCCAGGGAGACCACATCACTGCCGGCCCGCCCGGGCCCAGGCGGGCCCCCCGGCCCGAGCCGCCGCCTCCCGCGGGCCAGATCCGGC
>NC_057803.1:95909166-95924886 GCF_018294505.1 Triticum aestivum | reverse complement strand
CCATTGCCGGCCGCCGCCGAAGCTCCCCGCGGCAGCCGGGCCGGCCACCGCCCCGCGCCGGCGAGCGCCGCCGTCCCGCCGCCACCGGCCGGCTCCGCCTTACTCCGTCGCCCCCTCGTTGTCCGCCGCACCTCCTCCGCCCCGGCAAGTCCGACTCCGGCCACTCCGGCGACCAACTTCCTCTCCGGCGAGCTCGAGGACGAACCTCGGTGTTGGGGATATTACTGCTGGGCGTAAACCGGCCTATCTGGGCCGGGTCAACTTCATCAGTAGTTCAAGAGTAATAAAGCCCAAGAAGGAAGATGAGGGCCTAAGGCCCGTAGCCGGTTCAAGACTTGTAGCTATAAACCGGGATTTGTATATAAACTTGTATTGTAAGTTAGGAATAAGGAGAGACCAATCCGGACTACGAATATCGACCGGTGTTGGGACTCTGTGAACCGACGAGTGTCACCCGTGTATATAAGGGGACGACCCCGCGGTGTTTCAGGGAGATAGACAACAACTCGAGACATAGGCGAAGCTTGTTTGCTCCCTAGTCATCGAAACCCCATCAATTCCATCACAACTAGACGTAGGCTTTTACCTTCATCGAAGGGGCCGAACTAGTATAAACTCTCTTGCGTCCCTGTGTCCACTTTAACCCCTTCAAGCTAACCCGTCGCGATGGCTCCACGACTAAGTCCTTTCTCTAGGAAATCTGCCGTGACAAAGCCACGACAGTTGGCGCCCACCGTGGGGCTATCACACGATGGTTTCCGGTTCTTGGAGGGCCGCTTTGAAGGACTCGAGGGCTACGCTGTAGGCCGGATGACTAAGAGTCGTCGCGGCAAGTTCTACATCGACGACGCAGGCTGGGGCCCCGAGGCCGGCTCAATTCAGTACGGGTACCGGGTCCCCTTTGGTGGCATTCACGTTTTCATTGGCAAGATCAGTGAACCGGGCCCTGAGCCGGACATCTGCACCGACCTCGTCGAGACGGCTCAGTGTGCGCGATCCGCCCGGGTTAAACCGGCCATGAAGCGTGCCTTCGTGGGAGTCATCCATGGAGGAAGTTATGAGGATGGATCGGAATCTCGCGGCGATACCGTCGTTTGTTCCGATGACGAGTCATCGACCAGAGAAACCGAATCTCTTTATCAGCTACAAGACGGCCGGATTGGGGGCTGTTCCGATGGCGACAGTATTCCAGACCCCTTTGATCTGCCCAACCGGGTTGGAATATTCATGACTGGCACACAAGCAGCGCTTCATTCTTCGACCGCTGCGGCAACAACCTCCGGTTCAGCAGCGGCGACAGCTGCCGGGGCAGGAGGCCCTGTGCGCCCGCCGGCTCAAGTTCTATCAGAGCTATTTGATGCAATGGCTGTGCTTATGGCAGAGGCTAATCCGGCGGATCAGGGCGTTCACAACGCCGAGATTGCAAAAGTGAAGGAACATATCACCCAGGCCAAGGCAGATCTGGCAGCTGAGGACACCAGGATGACCGCGGAGCGGGCCGCTTTAGACACACAAGCCTACAGGCTCATGTTGGACCAGAGTGCATCGCAGGAAGTCATGAGGAGGAAGTACCGATCCCGTTTTCCTTCGGTTTTTGAGGCCAGAGACCTTTTCAACACTCCAGGAGTAGGAACCGGCAATCCGCTGGAGGGAAACCGGGCGGAAGCTCCCGGGACCGGTGCACCGGTTCAGCCTCATCAGATGGACCCGCCTCGTCAAAACACCGTTATACCTCAGGTTGTTTTAACACCTCTGGGTCACTAGTCCAACCCGATGGACAATCTTGTTGCCGCTGCTTCATGGCTGGAGGCCATTCCAATTGAAGGTGATTCGCCGCAGGCAGTAGAGACGCGACGGGTCAAGGAGCTTCTGAGGACAGCTTTGGTCCAACAGGAAGCATACTCGTACAGTCGCGACCGAATCCACTCGACCCCCCGTCCAAGCAGGAGCTATAGCAGACATATGGATGAACCGGCAGTGTCGAGTAACAAACGACATGGAGCACCCCGTGGCAACAACCCGATGGGTGGTGCTGATAACGCTCAGGAGGTGGTGAACTGGGCCCGAGCGCGCAGGGAGGCCGAGTTAGCCACACAACATCAGGCTCGGCAGCTCACGCCGGTTCGTCCAACCATCTCGATTGAACCTGGTGTTACTTCTAGTTCTTTGGGGGTGCCTTGCCTTATCCCCGCTTTACACAATGTGCGCCTGCCCAAGGATTTCAAGGGCCCGCGCAAGGTACCAAATTACACGGCGGATCAGCCTCCAGAGACATGGGTGGAGAGCTATGAGATGGCCATGGAGATTCTTGATGTGGATGACGCGGCGTGTGTGAAATACTTCACCATGATGCTTGAAGGAACTGCCCGTACTTGGTTAAAAAGCTTGCCGGCTAATTCTATCAGTTCATGGGCCCAATTACGAGCCCGGTTTATCAGCAATTTCAAGGATACATGTAAATAGCCTATGTCGATAGTGGACTTAGTTGCATGCGTCCAGGAGGAACGAGAATCAACGACTCATTGGGTACGCCGGGTTTCACAAGTGTTGCACTCATCAGACCGCATCAACGCTGACACCGCAGTATTATCCCTAGAAGGCAACTGCCGGTTTGGGCCCCTGAAGCTGAAGTTGGGACGGATGAAGCGTCATTGCACTGACATGGGGACCCTCATGGCCGCTTTGGTGAAATGTGCTGATTCTGATAGTACCAAGGATCCCGAATCTGATGATGACAAGACAGGGAAGGGAAAGAGGAACAGCAACTCCAAAGGTCAGCAGCATCACTGGGCAGGCAATGGTGGTGGAGGCAAGCGTAAAGCGGATGGTAACATGGACTTTGTGGCTAATACCAACGCACAGGACAATGGCCAGCGACGCAAAGGTAAACCGAAAAATCGTAATGGGGCACCCAACCCTAACCCAGACCGCCTAAACTATCTGCTAAGCCAGCCCTGTCCAAGACATGGGACGAAGGAGGCGCCAGCAAACCACCTTTGGAAGGATTTCTTTATTATGCAGGAGTTCAAGAATTCTAATAATTTCCGGTATGATCACGAATCTGGCGGTGGCTCAGGATCCGGGCCGGGTTACGGTGGAGGAAGTTCCGGTTCAGGATTTAATGGTAATCCGGGCGGGCATAATGGTCAAAATAGTCATAACAACCTGGGTGGTTACAACCAACAGCAGCAACAGTCAGGTTACCAAAGCAACCCAAAGCAGTTGAGTAATGGGCAGTACCATGTCTTTACCACTAGCTTGGACAAGCGAGAGCGTAAGGTTCAGAGGCGGGCGGTCAACTCTATTGAACCGGCCACACCCCGTTGTCTACGTTGGTCTGAACAGCCAATCATATGGAGTAGAGAGGATCACCCTCCCCAGGTCGATAATCCGGGTCAGTTGGCTCTGGTGGTGGCGCCTCAGGTGGGAGGTTACAAGTTCACCAAGGTGCTCATGGATGGAGGTAGAAGCATTAATATCTTGTACTATGAGACCTTCCGTCGTATGGGACTGACAGATAAAAATCTTAAACCGTCTAATACGGTGTTCCACGGTGTAGTACCTGGCAGATCAGCATATCCTGTTGGTAAGATAGCTCTGGAAGTGGCCTTTGGGGATGATCATGATTCCAGGTCGGAGACATTGATGTTTGAAGTGGTGAAAATCCAAAGTCCATATCACGCCCTATTTGGGCGACCGGCCTACGCCAAGTTTATGGCACGGCCCTGTTATGTGTATTTGCAGCTCAAGATGCCGGGTCACAAGGGGACAATAACGGTTCACGGAAGCCGCAAAATCACTTTGGAGTGTGAGGAAGGTGATGCGGCCTATGCAGAGTCGGTTTGTGCCACCGAGGAGCTGAAGTATTATAAGGACAATGTTGATCCGGCGGACATGACTCCATTAAAGAAGCCAACTACGGAGCATGATCCGGCCCTGAAGTTCAAATCGGCAGCAGAAACTAAGCTTGTTGACTTTGTACCTGGTGATTCGTCCGAGCAGTTCAGCATCAGTGCTAATTTGGATCCGAAATAGGAAAGCGCGCTCATCGAGTTCATCCGTGAGAATCGGGACATTTTTGCATGGAAGCCCTCTGACATGCCAGGTGTACCGAGGCAACTCGCTGAGCACACCCTTAATGTGGATCCTAAATACAAACCGGTGAAACAGTTCCTCCGCCGGTTTAACGAAGAAAGACGCAAGGCAATTGGAGAAGAGGTAGCCAGGCTCTTAGCAGCTGGTTTTATTGTTGAAGTTTTTCACCCTGAGTGGCTTGCCAATCCGGTGCTGGTCCTTAAGAAAAACGGCACCTGGCGCATGTGTGTGGATTACACAGATCTTAATAAAGCTTGTCCAGCAGATCCTTTTGCCCTCCTCCATATTGATCAAATTATTGATGCTACGGCGGGTTGTGAGCGTTTAAGTTTTTTGGATGCATATTCTGGCTATCATCAGATCAAAATGGCAGTTAAGGACTAGGAGAAAATGGCATTCATAACTCCCTTTGGAGCCTTCTGCTATGTGTCTATGCCCTTTGGGCTCAAGAGTGCCCAGGCAACTTATCAACGTTGTGTGCAAAATTGTCTACACAAACAGATTGGCCGTAATGTACACGCCTACGTGGATGATAGCATGGTTAAATCCAGGGAGGAGACTCTGATTGGTGATTTAAAGGAAACTTTTGATAACCCGAGGACATACAAGATGATGCTTAATCCAGACAAATGCGTCTTTGGTGTACCGGCGGGCAAGTTGTTAGGCTTCCTGGTGTCCAATAGGGGAATTGAGGATAATCCAGAGAAGATTACAGCCATCACCTCCCTGGCTAAACCGAAGTGTATCAATGATGTTCAACGCCTGGCAGGCCGGATTGCCACGTTAAGCCGGTTTATCAGTCTTCTTGTTGAGAAGGCAATCCCTTTGTATCAGATGTTGAAGAAGACGGATCAGTTTGTCTGGAGTTCTGCTGGTGATGAAGCATTTGAGGACTTAAAGCGGCAATTGGCCAATCCGCCTGTGCTCGCCGCTCCCATTGACAAGGAGCCTTTACTGCTATATGTTGCTGCTAATGCTCGGGCGGTCAGCGTGGCTATTGTGGTGGAGCGAAAGGAGGCAGGTAAGGAGCATCCGGTTCAACGTCCGGTCTATTATATCAGCGAGGTGCTCCTTGAGTCCAAGCAAAGGTATCCGCATTGGCAGAAGCTGGTGTATGGAGTTTTTATGGCAAGCCGGAAGCTTAAACAATACTTCCAAGGGCATCCAATTACGGTGGTCAGTTCTGCTCCTTTGGGGGATATCATCCAGAACCGGGAAGCAACTGGCCGGATTGCCAAGTGGGCTATAGAGCTTGGGCCGCACGATTTGAAGTATGTGCCTCGGACGGTGATTAAGTCTCAAGCACTGGTTGATTTTATCAATGATTGGACGGAAATGCAAGCACCTGAAGAAAAGCCGGATAACACATATTGGACCATCCATTTTGACGGATCCAGGCAATTGGAAGGTTCGGGGGCGGGAGTCGTATTAACTTCCCCACGAGGTGATAAGTTTTGTTATGTTCTCCGCTTAATGTTCCCTTGTACTAACAATGCAGCTGAGTATGAAGCCTTGCTCCATGGTCTCCGGATGGCTAAGGAGATGAATCTAGGTCGAGTTAAGTGCTTCGGTGACTCGGACCTCGTGGCTCAGCAAGTGTCTGGCACTTGGGACTCTAAGGATCCACTCATGGCGGCATATCGTCATGAGGTGGATATTGTTGCAGGTCATTTCAAAGGCTATCAGGTGGACCACGTGGACCGGCGGAAAAATGAAGCGGCGGACGCTTTAAGCCGGCTGGGCTCTCAGCGCAAATCGGTTCCGCCCAATGTTTTTCTGGATGTGCTGCACAACCCGTCGGTCAAGATCCCTGGTGAAGCGGATTTGGCTATTCCTGATCCGGAGGCTCAATTGGTGGCAGCTCTTCATGTTATTCCGGATTGGACGCTTCCCTACCTGGCGTACAAGAACCGGAGCGAGTTACCAGAGGATGAGACTCTGGCCAGACAGATAATCCGGCGATCCAAGTCCATGACTATTATCAACGGCGAGTTGCATCATTCCAGTGTGTCAGGAGCATTTCAACGCTGTGTGTCTCCTGAAGAAGGCCGTGAAATTTTGCGTGAGATCGACGCAAGAGATTGTGGTCACCACGCTGGTTCAAAATCTCTGGTGGCTAAAGCATTTCACCATGGCTTCTATTGGTTAACTGCTCATGCTGATGCAGAGGATCTGGTTAGACGATGTGATGGTTGCCAAAAGTTCTCAAGACGTGCTCATGTACCAGCTCAAGAATTGAGAATGATTCCAATTACTTGGCCGTTTGCGACTTGGGGGATGGATATGGTTGGGACTTTCAAAAGGTCCAAAGATAAGAAGACCCACCTCCTGGTGGCGGTTGACAAGTTTACAAAGTGGGTGGAGGCAGAACCTGTTAGCAAGTGTGATGCGGCCACGGCGGTTCAGTTCATTAAAAAAGTGATTTTCCGGTTTGGCTTTCCACATAGTATCATCACAGATAATGGTACCAATTTGTCCAAAGGTGCCATGAAGGAGTTCTACGAACGGGAGCACATCCGGCTCGATGTTTCATCAGTGGCACACCCACAGTCCAATGGTCAAGCAGAAAGAGCTAATCAAGAGATCTTGAGAGGCATCAAGCCCCGGCTCATGGTTCCTTTGCAGAGAACGCCGGGTTGTTGGGTAGAAGAATTACCATCTGTGTTATGGAGCATCAATACAACACCCAATAGGTCAACAGGATACACACCGTTCTTCATGGTTTATGGAGCGGAGGCGGTTCTCCCCAGTGATACCCGTCATGATTCACCTCGTGTGACGGCTTATATTGAAGCAGACAACGAGACAACATGGCAAGATGCTTTGGACCGGTTGGATGAAGAGCGTGACATAGCAGCCGCCTGATCGGCGATTTACCAACAGGATCTTCGTCGTTATCACAGTCGCTGAGTCAGAACCAGAACCTTCCAGGAAGGAGATTTGGTGCTTTGGCTCATCCAAGATCAAACTGATATGCATAAGTTATCCCCACCTTGGGAGGGCCTTTCGTGGTCAGCAAGAATCTGCACAACGGATCATACTATTTGATCGATATTCGAGAGCATTAGGACTCACGTACATCCAAGGAGGAGACCAACAGGCCGTGGAACATAGCTCATCTTTGGCCTTATTATACCTGAGCCATTGGTTCTACTTATGTACATATTACAACGATGTATATATTACGATTAAATATAATAAACCGGAACCTCAGCTAAAGCGGGGTATCTATTCTTTTACATCATGTGTGGTTACACGGAGTTGTTCTAAAGCGGCCTCCGGTTTACCCCTTGAGTTCGCTTTTTAAAAGCATCATGTTATATCACTTGGAGGTTTGGTCATGTCCGAACCAATACCATACCTCTTGATAGGCGAGAGCCACCAGATCACTTGGGGACTTGGTCACGTCTGAACCAGTCATGCCTCTTGATCGGCCTAAGGCCACGGAATCACTTGGGGGCTTGGTCGAACCCGAACCATTGCCATGCCACTTGGTCGGCATAAATGCCACGGTTTCATTTGGGGACCTGGCTGACTAGAACCATAGTTACACCTAACGGGAGCTTGGTCATGTTCGGCCATGGTAACACCATTTGATCAGCTCAAATAAACCTTTTTTGCAAACGGTTTTGTCATTGCTTTTGCTTCACACTTTTCTTTGCAAGATACTTTTTTTTCTTTTTTTGCGTTTTTCTTTAAACCGACAAAGTTTTCAACCAATCAATTGACGGAACATAGTTCACGTCAATCCGAAGACTATTTGCCCGATTTGATCCTTGTTGTTAACATCCTCTTATGGAGTAACACGGTGTTTATTATAACTCGGCATGGTTTACATGGTAAACCAGCGTCATATATATATATACAGGAGCTGTTATCTCCTCTAACAGTGTGGGTTTGCAAAACTCCGCTTCAAGATTGGCCAAGCCAACTTCACGCTCAATGATGGCAGGTATTATGTATCTCAAAAATTTGGTCATCTACTTAAATTTTTTTTGGATGTTTTGACTTCATATATGCAGACATCATATTCCGCCTGACGGTACAACCGCGGTGGCACTTGAAGAGTTTCTTATTGCAGAAAGTGCTTTGGAAAGTTCATCACCACAGGAAGAACAAATTATGCACGAAGGCATATCAACATCAAAAGTATCAGCTAGCCTATTACAAGGCAACACGGTGCCCATAATAATATCATTGTTTTTCGCAAAGGAGAGGCAGTTTTAAAACCGGCTTCCGGTTCAAGCTTGGTCACCAGCCTGGCCTAATGGTTGTGGGTCATCCTGCGCCGCTTCAGCCTCCGTTTCTCTACCCAGTGGCTGGAAATCAACAGTTATCCAGTTGATTCCCATTAATGCTTGAAAAACAGCTTCATCATGGATCAGCAATGACGGGTCAATATCGGGAGCGTAAGTATGCTTACGGATTGGAGGGATCAGATTTTCCGATTCATGGATTGGTGCAGCTATTCGCTTGTTCTGATTGTCATATTGGGCTTGATAATGAGACAAGTCTGCTTCTTCAGCCAATTGACAAGCTAGCAGACGTACCTCCTGGTTTATTGCTCGCAGATCCGCTTCACCAAACTCTGACCCGTCTTCCTTCAAGCTGGGATAGCCCTGAGCCACTTCAATAGGATCAAAATCCGGCACCCAGGCTTTTGCCCGGATTAAGGCATTGATCGCACCGGTTCGAGCAGCAGATTTCTTCAGCTCTTCAACCCGGGCAGGAAGCACCGACAGTTTCATCAGAGTGTCTTAAATCAAAGTGGGAGCCGGTTTGTTATGGGATGCGGTACAGATGATCCACTGGGCACCAGTATACAATTGTTCAACCAATGTATAGGCGGATTTCAGTTTCTTCCGCACATCTGACCCCAAGTGACCAATGCGTGTCCCTGAAATACCATAAAGGGTTAATAAACCGGCAACTCTGTAAGAAGGCAGAGCCAATTCAGAAGTCAAACTGGCTTACCAAAGATAGCAGTAGTCATGGCATGCACGTGCCACTTTATGCTGGTCAGTTCATCCGCCACTGGTTTTAGTGCAGCCTCGGCATCCTCTGCTCATTTGATTAAAGCGGACTTTTCAGTGGCCCAATCCGCCCGCTTCTTCTTGAAGCTCTCCTTAAGCTGTTCCATGGCGCTTAAAGCGTTGGCTAATTCCTCTTTTGCTTTGGAGGTTTCAGCTTGTTGGGTTTTCAGGTTTTCTTGGAGATCGGCGACTTGGCTTTCTTTCGTCTTCAGCTCCGCCTGCATGCAGATAGTTATATGCTTCAACAAAATGGTACACGGATTGAAGTACCAACCACATAACAAGTTATGCACTTAGCACTTTGGGGCTAATGAATATTCGATCTTCATCTTTCAAGTGCTTACAAAGTCCCAAGATCAATACAAGTATTCAACTTGGCACTTGGGGGTTAATAGCTATTTGCTCGTATATATATTCTAATGCGGCAATCTCAATTACTTAAAGTACCGGTTTAACTACGCTAAGTTGAACCGGCCCTTGGGGGCTACATCGGCGAATTTCAAAGTATTACGATTTATATTAGTAAGTCCCGGTTTGAAAGAAGATTACAAACCAGCCCTTGGGGGCTAGGAGAGTCAGCAAGTATTGAAGCATACAAGCAGGAAAGAGCATATGGAAGTTACCTCGTATTTATCCTTCATCATATTAACCAGACTGGCTTCATAGTCACGGCTGGTATACAGCCGGTTCAGGTAGCCGGAATGGATATCTTGGGCATTCAGAGCAGCGTAAGTTGCCAGATCAGCATTCCACTTGCCTTTACCAAAGGCAGCAAATTCTTCCTTGGCAGAATGTTTAGACAAAGCAACAGGATTGCTTGGCTCGGTATGACCAGTGTCAGTAATGACAACCTCATCCTCCTGAGTATCGCCGGTTTGCACTGGGGCTGTTGGCTTGTCAGTAGGTTTTGCTGGACCGGTGGATCTCTCAATCCGGATGGAGCCTGTGGGCTAATGGATAGGACCTGAGGCATCAGTAGGTCTCTCTTCAGCAATAAGATCGTCCTCTTGCTACGGTGGATCGTTGGGTATATCCTCAGGAATAGCCGCTTCAAGATCGGGTGTTTTGCCTGGCTCAAGAACGGCATATTCTTCGGCCGCTTTGTCCAGGCGGGCCTTCTTGCTTGGCCTAGGTTTGGCCCTGAAAAGAATAACAAAATCAAATACAACATATGTTCTAAGGCGATGTGCTGCAAATATCATAATAAGTATAGCTTACCCAAGCACCGTTTTGAGCGGTGGCAGCTGAGTAGCCGATGACTCGCTAGAAGATGAGTGGGAAGTAACCTGGTAATCGGAGTCAGATGTATTAAGAGGTTGACGAAAGCAGCCCGCTTTAGGACAATCACTGACAAGCAAATTAGAGACCTCTGAACGGCGTTTCCGAACTGGACTGTTCGGTAAAGCGGTGGAGGTAACTACCTGGCCACTGTGCCGGGTTGTGCGACGAGCTTCGTGCTGTTGGGTCTTCATCAGAAATTTGGGATCCAAATAAGCAAGAGGATGAGAAAATTTAACTTTCCGGTTTGCCTGACGGATTTTTAGTGAAGGCAAAGGTTCTGAATCGGAAGAGAGAATAATTACCTCTGCAGCATCAGCGTGGCTCAAGGTCCGGATTATCCACATCATCATCAGGGGCCGGATTATCCTGACAAATATCATCATCAATAAGATGCATGAAAAATAAGCCAAGTGAGTCAAGCTCTACCTCAAGGTCCAGATTATCCACATCATCATCAGGGGCCGGATTAGAAGATGCAGTAGTTCTTTTCCTGTGGGTAGTCTTCTTTACAGCTTTAGTCTTTTGCCGGGTTGCTCTTTCCGGTTTGTCTGGTTTTTCTGGTTTCTCCTGCGGCAATTTCTTGCTCCAAAATGGATCATTGCCCTGATTACACAGACACTGATATTAAACAATAACCAGATATATCAATAACAGATTCAGCAAAAGGAAAAATCAAGGTCTTACAGCTGGCGGTTTGTTGGTGGCACAGAAGGGAAGCAGGCCGTTTTTAGCACAGATATGTTCCGGTTCATTCAGCATCTTATTCACAGCCTCTGTGATTTCTTCATCGGTGAGCTGGATTTTGGAATGTTGCAGTGGGTCATCAACACTGCCGGTATACTCGCACATCAAATCGGAGCGCTGACTAAGGGGCAGTATGCTCCATGATATCCAACAGCGAGCGAGATCAACCCCTGTTAAACCATTGGCCATAAAGGCTCTGAGCTTCGACAGTTGAGGAGCATATTTGCTTCTCTCCTGGGCAGTCAATCTTTGCGGAAAAGGGTGTGTATTGCTGAGCCGCTCCGGACGAAAGCCAGGCAAGGGATTCTCACCAGCAGGGGAGGTGTCTTTGCAATAGAACCATGCCTGATTCCACTCTTTGGGGTGGCTGTGCAGTTTGGCGTGAGGGTATGTGACCTCTTTCCTTTTCTGGATCGCCATGCCACCCAACTCCGTACTGGAGCCGTCAGTAAACTCAGTACGGCGGTTTAGATGGAAAAGGTCTCTGAACAATTCCACTGTGGGCTCCTCTTGAAAGAACGCCTCACAGAGCACTTGGAAGTGACACATATTTCTAACAGAATTGGGGCCAGTGTCTTGTGGATGGAGTTGGAAATCGGCCAAAACATCCCGGTAAAATTTAGAACCGGGCGGCTTAAAGCCCCGAGCTAAGTGATCTACGAAAACAACAACCTCTCCTTCTTGAGGAGTGGGAGGGCATTCTTTGCCAGGAGCCCTCCAATGGATGGTATCTTTGCTGCCTAAAGCGCCGATTAGGACTAGATCGTCCAACTGAGCCTCTGTGATGCGAGAAGGAACCCAATTGCACTCATATACTTGCTTGGCCATGATGGAATCTACAAGGTAGAAGATCCCGGTTCAAAAATGCATTTGATCAAGGTACATTGGTATGTGCAATGTTAAACCGGAGGCAGAACTATCTGAACCGGAGTTTTATGAAGCAACAACATCTGGCGGTTCAACAAGGGGACTAATGGTATATACCGGTTTGGCAATTTTTTTCTACAAGGTTAAACCGCCTGGTTTAAACATTGAAGCAGATGAGTAAGTTTATAGAAACAGATTTCGTAAGATTTCTCTACAGCGATGGATCAGAAGCAAGTTCAGAAAAAAGATAAATATTCAGAGGTCCAAAAGGAGCAGTACCGAATCAATGAGCAAGACGTACATACAGATCTATGGTTTTGAGATGTGTAAGTGAAGGCGGAGGGTAAATAGCTACCATTGCACAGAATAAAGATTTGCGGAGTCATCTAAAGATCTATCGTATGAGCAAGAGGCAGACGATGAACACTGAAGAACTGTGAAACCCTAGGTCAGATCTGCGGGGGAAAGGATAGAAGATTTACCGGAGCTGAGGAAGACGCGGAAGGTTACCGCGATGCTCTGGTGCGCCCAGGTTGATGCAGCAGCCAAGGTTGAGGCAGAGGTCGACGGCGGCGGCGGAGCTCCGAGGCTGGCGACGCGAGGAAGATGAAGAAGAAAGGCACGAAGGGGAGAAAAGAAATGACCCTTTGGTCCTATTTATAAGGCGAAAGAACATGTGACAGGAGCGACAATCAAGGGGCCACGAAACGGAGCTGTCGCCTCGATTTCCGCAGATCTATTAAACAAAGAAGCATAATGGATAGCTTCGTTATGACAGGTGACGTCACTCCGGTTTACAACAATCAGAGTAGATGACATCATGGCGGTTTACCAATTTATGAGAAGATGTTGAAGATGAAGCTTTTGTTAAAGGATTGACATGAACCCGTTCAAATCAATCTGGGGCCTAATGTTGGGGATATTACTGCTGGGCGTAAACTGTCCTATCTGGGCCGGGTCAACTTCATCAGTAGTTCAAGAGTAATAAAGCCCAAGAAGGCAAATGAGGGCCTAAGGCCCGTAGCCGGTTCAAGGCTTGTAGCTATAAACCAGGATTTGTATATAAACTTGTATTGTAAGTTAGGAATAAGGAGAGACCAACCCGGAATACGAATATCGACCGGTGTTGGGACTCTGTGAACCGACGGGTGTCACCCGTGTATATAAGGGGACGACCCGGCGGCGGTTCAGGGAGATAGACAACAACTCGAGACATAGGCGAAGCTTCTTTGCTCCCTAGTCATCGAAACCCCATCAATTCCATCACAACTAGACGTACGCTTTTACCTTCATCGAAGGGGCCGAACTAGTATAAACTCTCTTGCGTCCCTGTGTCCACTTTAACCCCTTCAAGCTAACCCGTCGCGATGGCTCCACGACTAAGTCCTTTCTCTAGGACATCTGCCGTGACAAAGCCACGACACTCGGGAAGCGTGCAGATCTCAGATCCCAAAATTGCCTCGGTTGACTTTTGCCCCGAAACCCTAACTTTTTGCGTTTTTCATCATGCTATGGTGAAGAAGGTGAAGATTGGGATTGCCAAGAGTCAACCCAAGTACAAGTGCTACCGCCTTGATGACAAGGATACTCTCTTCTTCGAGGATCCTATTGTTGTGCCCAAAGGGGACCTTCATAAAGTGATCATGAATGAGGCTCACAATTCTCTCCTCTCCATCCACCTTGGGAGCACGAAGATGTATCAGGACCTCAAGCAGGCTTATTGGTGGACTCGAATGAAGCGCGAGATTGCTTAGTTCTTGAATGAATGCGATGTCTGCAGAAGAGTGAAGGCAGAACACCAAAGGCCAGCTGGTCTCCTCCAACCTCTTGCCATTCCAGAATCGAAGTTTGACCACATTGAGATGGACTTCGTGACTGGGTTTCCAAAGTCCAAACGTGGCAATGATGTTATATTCGTTGTCATCGACAAACTCACTAAAGTGGCTCACTTTCTGCCTATAAAAGAGTCAATCACGGCAGCTCAATTGGCGGAGCTCTATACCTCTCGAATTGTCTCTCTGCACGATATTCCACAAGTGATCTCTTCAGACCGTGGCAGCATCTTTACCTCCAAGTTTTGGGATTCTTTTCAGAAGGCCATGGGCACCAACATCCGCTTCAGCACAGCTTTCCATCCTCAAACTAGCGGTCAAGTCGAGCGTGTCAACCAGATTCTTGAAGATATGCTTAGGGCTTGTGTGATCTCCTTCGGCATGAAGTGGGAGGATTGTCTTCCATATGCTGAATTCTCCTACAACAACAGTTTTCAAGCAAGTTCGGGTAAGGCCCCCTTTGAAATTCTGTATGGCAGGAAGTGCCGTACCCCTCTCAACTGGTCTGAAACCGGTGAATGTCAACTTCTGGGAAATGACTTAATCACAGAGGCAGAGGAGATGTGCAAAGTCATTCGAGATAACCTCAAAGCAGCCCAATCCCGCCAGAAGAGCTACTATGATAGTAAGCACCGTGATTTGGCTTTCGAGATCGGAGATCATGTTTACCTTCGCGTCTCTCCTATGAAAGGTACTCGTCGCTTCGGTATCAAAGGGAAGCTTGCCCCTAGATACGTGGGACCTTTCAAGATCATCAGCAAGAGAGGCGATCTCGCCTATCAACTCCAGCTTCCTTCAAACTTTGCAAATGTGCATGACGTGTTCCATGTCTCTCAGCTCCGAAAGTGCTTCAAGACTCCTGACCGCACCATCAACTTCGAGGACATTGAGCTCCAAGAAGATCTCTCTTATCGTAAGCACCCCGTTGCTATTCTTGAAGATACTGAACGCAAGACTCGCAACAAGCCAATCAAATTCCTCAAAGTCAAGTGGTCACACCATTCCGACCGTGAAGCCACCTGGGAACGCGAGGATCACCTCCGTTCTGAGTACCCGGTGTTCTTCCAGTCCTAGATCTCAGGACGAGATCCTTTCGTAGTGGTGGAGTGTTGTAACACCCCGGATATGATTTACCCAATATGTACTCCAACTCTTGCCGTTTCCGGCCTTAAGTTATTTTATTTTCTCGGGTTCGGGTGTTTGTCTCCGTGTGTTGTTGTTGTTGTCATGCATCTCATATCATGTCATTATGTGCATTGCATTTGTATACGTGTTCGTCTCATGCATTCGAGCATTTTCCCCGTTGTCCGTTTTGCATTCCGGCGCTTCGTTCTCCTCCGGTGGTCATTTCTACCTTTCTTTCGTGTGTGGGGAATAACATTTCCGGATTGGACCAAGACTTGCCAAGCGGCCTTGGTTTACTACCAGTAGACCGCCTGTCAAGTTTCGTACCATTTGGACTTCGTTTGATGCTCCAACGGTTAACCGAGGGACCGAGATGGCCTCGTGTGTGTTGCAGCCCAACACCCCTCCAAGTTGGCCCAAAACCCAACAAAACCCTCTCCATCATCTAGAGCATTCGATCACGATCGCATGGCCAAAAACCGCACCTCATTTGGACTCTCCTAGCCCCCTCTATGTCTATATAAAGACCCCTCCAAAATTCTCCTTCTCCTTCCCCCCGAAACCCTAGATCCACCCACCTCGCGCGCAATCGGACACGTCCGGCCGCAACCGGACACGTCCGCCGCCTCCGCCGACCAACCCGGTGCCGCCACCTGTCCCGGGGAGACCACATCACCGCCGGCCTGCCCGGGCCCAGGCGGGCCCCCCCCGGCCCGAGCCGCCGCCTCCCGCGGGCCAGATCC